>NC_084974.1:9586929-9698525 GCF_963691925.1 Scomber scombrus
CCAAATGTCCTTTCTCTGAATCAGTCTGGTTTTGTCCCCCAAACTGCCTTTTCAAAAACTTCAGGTCTGTGTGATCTAAAGCTGCTGTATAATAAGAAGACATGAAGGTACTGTCAGACCTTCGTTAGTGTTCACTTACACCTTGAGAGTCGATGCTGTTGAATCATACACTTGTGTGTCATGATGAGTGTACACAAAAAACCTGATAAACTAACTGAAAGCGTGGCTGATTTTATTACATTTTGTATTTATATTATACATTTTTCATTTATTATTAAAATAAGAGAGAAATAGTATTCATGTATACTTCCTTTGCTTACTTCCACAAGTTTTCTTCATTTTATAACCAGCTTATTGATGTGGACGCTACACTGTTGAATGAAAACAGTTACAAAGGACTGAAGTTTGAATGTAATCATGTCTTTGAAGGAATTTGTAGTTAATATGTGAGTTTTTTTGGTCATATTTCCAAAAATTCACATACACCCCCAGGTTACGGTCATTAAACATATCATCTAGTAAACGTTGAAGTCCCTCAGAGTAGCGAGCGTCTCCAATTTCAAGCTGTGCTTCAGTTCATCCCAGTTGTGTTTCCAGTATTTAGTTGCATCTTCCCCAGTTCAGAGTTTATATAAGGAAGCTTGTCATGTGATCTGGTGTCCATGTTATTACCCTCATTTCCAATCATTAGAGTTACTTACTATCTTCTGCACTGGCACTTTCATAATATATATATTTCAATCTGAAGGGACTTCTTAGTTAAATAAGAAATGTGGTGACAGAAGGTGAAGTCAGGGCAGAAGTAAATACCCCAGAGTCTGAAACCACTCTTCTGGTCTGTCAGAGCAGAGACAGTCATAAAACACAGCAGGCTCACACTCTGAGAAAATGCCAAGAATATCTACCAGGAGATTTCCTTTCCTGCAATATACTACCTTTAGAATTCCCTTCACGATACTTTTACCTCGTTGCAAACATGGAAGTGAGTATCCCGCACTGCAGCATTATTACAGGAAGTGGTTTGTAATAGACGAGGACATTTTGTAGGAAAATCTTAAAAGCCTAATTGCCAGCTGATTTGATGAAATGCAGCGTTTCATGTACAAAAACCTCAAATGAAAATACAACATGTGGGTCTAAATGGGACTAGAATTACAGGAGGACCGATGACCACGTAGAAAATACATGTTAGATATTTCTGTGGGCTAGTGCTGAAATAGGGAGAGAAAAATTTGACTCATACATCATACATTTTGCACAGGATTAAAACCACCAACCGGTGGATGCAATATTGAAATTACCAAACTTCCCCAGAGAAATAAATCGGGACTTGATGGAGCCTCATGTTCCTGCAGTTTCATAACAGTACTTGTCATCCAGTTTAAGAGTTTCCTTGAATGTCATCTAACCTTCCTTGATCTCCTTTTTCAGTCTCCACTGTTACTGTAACTCTTCCTTTTTAGAAGCAACTGATTGAAGACAATATATTCCAAAATTGTTTTTTTCTCTGTAAAGCATCTTTGAGAGATCAACAGACAGGCAAATGAGAGACGAGAGTGTTTAAAAAAAAGGAGACGAGAGACGAACGGGGCTGAAGGACAGACAGGACAACAGAGGGAAGAAAAATTATGGCTTGGAAAGGAAAGACTTGATAAAAGCAGAGGAAATATATTAAGTGAAAGGCCAAGGGTCTTTAATAGTGCTTTGATGCCGTGGATAAATGCCATCATCAACAAATAGTGTGCATTTAAATGGATTTGCCTTGAAGGTGTGTGGTAAGAGAGAGAGAGACAAAAGAGAGAAGCAGAGGTGGTCTCTTGAGGACAGCATGACGCACAAAGCAGACCAGGATCAGAGTGACAGAGCAGCAAATAGACATCTCTCTCACTTTAGTTCAACTCATTCCAACAGTCTGCAGGAAGCAAAGAAACAATAACTTCAGCAGCCACAGGTTACAATTTAAGCAAACATGACTTGATCTGTGTATGTGTCACATTTCTTGTTTGGTACAAATATAAATCTTCCTTTGAGCAAGAACAGTTTTATTGTCTCCTGTTGCATGCTGTTTTAATAAAATATAGAGTTGTTTCTGGAAAACATTGGTCACTGTGGCTGCTGAGAGGACTGTGTGTCTGTGTGCAGATAAAACTTTATGTGTTCAGACTGAACGCAAAGCAACTTTTAGAGGTGGTGAACAAACACAACTTCGCCCAAACTTACTCAAACACATGTGCGAGCGAGTATCGAGTGGCTTAACTTGAGAGAAAACTTCTGGCTTATCCCAGGGCTTTATCGATCTGCTTGAAAAATGTGCAGAGTTTTGAGGGAAAAAAGAGAGATCTGAGGGAAAAAAAGAACTGAGGCAACTGGAGTTTCTGGTGAGATCTGAGATCAGTCAGTGGTGTGAGCTGTCGTACCAACACACTGGCACACGCACACACACACACACACACACACACACACACACAAACACGCAGTTTGTGTGTTTGTTTGTCTGTAGCCTAATTTGTATGACAAACTCAAGGCAAACATCTGCTTTGAGTTCTGTCTTAATAAACCATTAGATCTGAGTTAGATTCAGAAAGGACATGCAACTCGGTTTTGACTAACAACTGACTGATTGTTTATCTATTGGACAATTTTTAGTTAAGTCATTTTATGTCGAAGTGCCAAAGCATAAGTGAAGCCACAAATCCTCGTTGTTTTCCAGTCGTGTAAACGTGTGCACTCAACTTCTACTAGGTTTTATTTACAATATTGTCAATAGTGGCGTTACTTACTGCACATTAACAGCTCTTTAACTCAGTTGGTTAGCAGTAATCAATACAAAGTTGTATCGTGGTTGCATGTTATTATATTTGGGAAAGTTGCCTTAAACTAAAAATCTTACTGAAATATCTCAAAACATATTAATTGCTGTAAATTTGCAGCAGGCAGCAAGATATCCAGTACACTTTTATTGCTTAATCTTTGTTTATTCAACAGCACATTAAAAAAAATACTGTGCTGCTTTGCTTGAAGTTCATATTTAAGCTGCCAGTCGCATCCATCCAGCACCTCTGACGGCAGGCATTGAAAGTAAAACAGCACGAGTAAAAAGTAAATCATAAATTCATGTCAAAAGAGAATCACAAGCAGAGGCCTCTTTGGAGATTACTGTAAATGAAATAAAGCTTTTCTTCTCTCACATGGTCAGTGTTATAGAAGGAAGCAGACATTATGCCCAGAGCCATCTCACAGTTCCTCACTTCCACCAATATGATAGAAGAGCTGCTGTGGTGACAGTTTGAGGATATTATCTGAATCCTATTTTCAGGAGGAGTCCCTTGACGACTCTGCAGCAACTGGAGCTCAGACACAAAGCAGAAACAGATTTACTATAATAAACAAACTCAGTGTGCTTTCCAAATGACAGATAGTTGCCTCCTCAGTGCGCACAAACTCAGAGGCTCACAATCTCAAAAGGGGACCAGAGTCTCTTAAAAGCAATATTATTAATGGCATTATAGTCAATCGTGCAATAGTTGAACATAGCCATAAAAATGATATCAAACTCTTGCTGAAGTAGCCGTTTAATATTCACACTTTTAATGTTGTTTGAATGTTATAATGAATTTGATGTTGGACTGTTCTGAATCTTCATATCAGGCACAAAATCAAAGCAGTGCAAGGTACAACACTTAGTTTTGTAATGCCTTTCAGTAATGTAATTACTTTGCTCGGTAATGAGCCGTCTGAGGAATTAAAACTTGAAATCCTGTATAACATCACGGTAACTAATCTCAGTAACGCTCCATTACTTTTACACTTTAAAGCATGCTCGCTCTCTTGCCCTCTTAATGGATGTTCTGCACTTTGTATTACTTTAATGATTTCTGTGTGTTCAGCACATGGATGTATTACTAGAGCAGGATAGGGGGCCACCACTCAGCCTTGCAGCCAATTTTTCCAAAGAAATCCCCCTGCAGCCCAAAAAGCATTTCCCCGATAATCCACCACTGTAAAACTCTTGACAGGACACATCGAAATGCAAACAAGATCAATTATGACTCTTTACATTATGGATGTTTGATCCATGGAGGTGGAAACTTGTAGGCTGCACCAGCGTGGGAAATAATGCTGCACATATTCGGCTAGCCGCGTAACGCACGTTTTTTGGCACATGTGAGCCAGCCGAGCAATTCTTATAAGACTAAACACTGGACGACTATGGCGCTCCTATAATACAGCCATGATTCAACAGCTCATGTTGGTGCAGCCACTCAAACAAAATTCTGTAAATGTAGCAGTGAAGTCATTGTATGTGTCTGATAAGGAAAATTAAATTACATTATGTTAGACTCAACACATATTACAAACTAATTTGGTCTAATGTTGGAAAGGAACTCATCAAAAAGCCCATCAAAACTTTTTTAGATCACTTCTGGAGTTTAATACACCTACCATCAGTATGCTCAGTGTGTCCCACTCAGTTCTGTAAATTATGGAAAAATCGGCTTCAAAGGAGGCGATGCTGAGGGTGTATCTTTAGTGCCATTTTCAAAATTATAGCTATAATCAGACTAAAAGCCATGTTCCCCACAGCATGAATAAAATTTTACTGAATAAAGAAAAAGTTTTTTTTAATAATTGAATGTGACTATTTGAGCTCGGTGCGTCACTGAGGTCTCAAACCTGAATCTGATCTTTGTTTTCAGGCCATTGTTATTTGTTTTCTTCCTTTTTTTTCTTCTTCCGCAAACAGTAAAACCTGCACAGATCCTCTCTCACCTGGATCCTCTTAAACATCTACAGTAACTGTCATTTCCTCCATTGACTCCTTTTACCCTCACTCTTGACACTTTCTTTCTCGCTTGCTTCATCTCAGCCCGTGTTGATGTGAATTCGCTGGTGAAAGGAAAGGGTGAAGGAGTCAGCGAGGGCAAGGCTTTTACTTTTGCGCTGCCTCCCTGAGGAGAAGACAGCTTTTACCACTGGACCATCCGTGGGGCTCGAAGAATCAGACTGTCAAAAGACCGCAAAGACACGCACACACAGAAAAGGTGTGTACACATACACGACAAGCACACACAAGATGGTGAACACAGTAGTAGATGCTGTTGAAATTCACACAGGCAAAATTAGGCTTGAACACAATAGACACAGCTGTAAAAGCAGCCACACAGAGAGACACGATTATTGTGTATTCAAAGATTATTTTAAATTTACACCATGTTGTATTTTAGCAGTGTGATCATAACTACCAGAGCAAATCACAAGCTCATCTGTACAAGGACAAGGAAAGCAAAAAACAAAATGAAACCTTTTTTTTGGGTTCATATTTGAGCAAATACATTAAAATAACAATAGATTTATTATCATTCTGCAGATGAAGAGGGCTGCAGTTATCTGAGCCCAGCACATACTGTCATTCTTGTAATAAATGCATTGAATTTGTCTTTTGTTGTCAGTATAAACACATCTGCTGGTGATTGAACGTAAGCCCAAATGCTTATTCACATTATTTATGAATGCTCAGTAGCTGCTACATATTACATGTGCCATCGCTTGTTTTGTTTGTGCTGGTGACAACATTTCTCTGAGCTCTCTAAAACTGTTACAAGTAAGTGTTGAAAAATAAATTTAAAAAAATAATGTGACAACGCTATGGTTAAGGTTTGATAAGGTAGGTTTACACAGATGTTAAAGTTATGGGATGATTGCGATCATGCTTTTTTAAAACAATGCTGCCTCGTTAGAAACAGGAAACAAAGTACTTCTCTCGTGTCCAAGTGCAGTATTTTGTTGACCTTCCTGTTCACCCTGACCTCATTCTCCCACGTGGACTTCACCGTCACTGTATATATATTTACGTCATCTGATTTCCTACTTTAGACACTACAGCGGTTAGAGGGACTTTGTCGTTTGAATGTAAATATGTTATTTTGGGGCACTTGCAATTACAACTGATCTTGTTGTATCTAGGGAGTACAGTCTCGAATAATCAAATGAGTCGGTGATGCACTTGTTCACCAAACAGTTATTCAACAGTAAATATCAAATTTTCAGTCATTGTGTGCCTTTATATCTTATGCTTTGATGTCTTTCAGAGCACATAACATCGTGAAAACACCTGTCAGCTGCCCAGCACGATGCTATTACAGCACAAAGATACACCTGATTCTTATAAAGTCTACGGCACGACAATGCTAACTGTGGCGACTGTGGCTGAGTTAGAGCGGTCGTCCACCAATTGGAAGATTGGCCGTTTGATTCCCGGCTCCTCCAGTCCACATGTTGATGTGTCTTTGGGCAAGATACTTAACCCCAAATTGCTCCCGTTGCTGTGCCATCAGTGTGTGAATGGGTGAATGAGACATGTATTTTAAAAGCACTTTGAGTGGTCATAACGACTAGAAAGAGCTATATAAGTACAGTCCATCTACCATTAACTATTTTAACTAACTACTGGCTGCTGTGGAGTTCGGTAAAATGCAACCCTTACGTCTCTTTGCATCTGTGGGTTTGTGCTCCTGTCAGTGTCACAGAGTCTCTGTGTGAGAAGCTTTGGTGGGTGAATGTGTGTTTTCAAAACGTATGTCAGGTCTGCGCTCACTCTCAGTCCCGCAAGGTACAAAAATTTGGCACCAATTGAACTATTGTGAATAACATAAAATAACAAAACCCCGGTATGCAAATTAATTACTCCGTCTCTGATGTTAACTTGTTAATGGTTAGTTGACATTCCTTCGCTGAGCGCAAATGTGTTAAACATATGGGAACGTGTGCTTTTATCATGTCCTACTTCTCTCAATCTTGCTCAAACACCTACAGAATATATAGAGAGGCGGCCTCGCTACTTGCTAAGGAGGAGGAAACTTCAAGGAAAGCTGGAACTTTCTGAACAGAAAATAGATCCGCACACCTACACGCAAGACGACTAAATCAGTCCTCACAGGCGTTCTCTCAGCATATATGAGCAGGATCTCGGGCTGCATACACTGAAAGCACTGTGTGTGTGTGTGTGTGTGTGTGTGTGTGTGTGTGTGCGAGTTTGTGAGTTTATGATCTTTGACATAAGGCACTGAAAAGAATCTCACAGTGCTCGCTAACTCATAAAGAGCAAAGAGGAGAATGGCAGAAACCTCCACACACACACACACACACACACACACACACACACACACACACACACACAATGCAGCACTGATATCTGGATAGACAGAGTGAGAAAGAGAGATGAGGAATCATGTTTAGAGAGAAACCGCCTCAGGCTGTGGATCGAGCAAACAGGCTCTGTTATGTGTTATGTACAGCAGTGCATTAGAGGGCTACTGTACGCTTTAATTATTGAGCAACACGTTTCATCTCGGCTGAATTATGTGTCATTGTTTCCGTTGCGCCTAAATAATGTAGTCAACTTGACAAACACCCTACAAGTCATTCCCACCTCCACACACACACACACACACACACACACACACACACAAACACACACACACACACACACACACACACACACACACACACACACAGCTTGTTTGTCACACCTTCCTCATCTTCTTTCCCCTCTTCTGCTTCATGTCTCTGATGACAGGAGGCCTCATTTTTGGAAGAAATCATCTCTCTTGACAAATATAACACAGGCCTACTTTCATTTGTAATTATTTTTCTGTGGTGGCAAAACAAAAAAACCTTTCAGACATCCAGCTTTCATCAAAGCCTGTGGCTGAATAATCTCCCTGCACCCTAATGAGAGGGCGGCAGAGGAATGAAAATATTCTGCTCGCCGTGGACAATTATTAAACACTGACATCTATTATTCTGGCTTCGATTCAGCACCGGCCCTAAAATTTCCGTTTCCTGTCTTGAATAACACATCTTCACTTCCCATCGCCCCCACATCGACACGTCTAGTTGACAGTTGGCACAGTGATAAACAGCACAGAGGAAAAACAACAACCTGATGAAAAAAAAGAGATAATAACCACACAAAGCACTTCATTCACACTCTCTTCTCTGTCTCCTTGTCCGCTGGTCTCACTCTCAATATTTCTGTTTTTTAAAAATGTTCCGTCTTTCTCTGCTGTAATTTCTCTCAATTTATTTCAGCTTCTGTCTCACTGCCTCTTCCACCCACTCCTTCTATTTCTTGCTTTCTCTCTGTCTCTCGCCCAGACCTATGTGTGCGTTTCAATGGTAACGGCTTTTGTGCATGTGCGTCTGTCAAATGGCAGAACGATTTTTAATGATTTCTATGATATGGCTGAAGGGGTCTAAAGGCTAATGAAGAGATTGCATGGTGGTTCAGGTCGTTAGGAAAGGGACCACCTCTGCGTGTGTGCGCGCTAAAAATAGTAGCGGTCCATGGGGGTCCAAGGATGACACCATCTACAATGCACCACACACACACACACACACACACACACACACACACACACACACACACACACACACACACACACACACACACACACAAAGTAACTAACCCCCAATGATCAAATGAAAAATGACAGGTGAGAAGGATAAAGAAAGAGCAGATTAGAAACTGAAAAAAGAAATCAATCAGTAAACCAGTAGTGAGCTCGATGGTGTGGAAGATTCAATCTGAATTAGATTGCTGATGAGAGAGGGAGAGAGAGAGAGAGGGAGAGAGAGAGAGAGAGAGAGAGAGAGAGAGAGAGAGAGAGAGAGAGAGAGAGAGAGAGAGAGAGAGAGAGAGATGTGATAGGTGCAGTATCTATTCTTGAGAGATGTGGAAAGACAGGATGACAAGAGGAGATGCAAGATATTACGTGATTTCTTATCCTATCATGTTGCATCATTTTCCCCCATCTATCTGTTAGCAAGAGATATTTTTTAATTCATATATCAGGATTGCAGATGTTTAGCGTTTAGTTTAAATGTCATCTAAAAAGTAGTTTGTATGAAGGATGTTTTATTCTCAAGGGTGTGTGTTTCATCAGTTCATACAGTTGTATAATGTATTTATTATTACTTCCCCTCTTATTTCTGTCTGCAGTCTAGTAAATCTTAATTCCCCCTGCGCTGGCTCTTCACAATACACACTGTTGCTGCTAAAGTAATTAAAATACATTTGAATTGAGGTTAAAAAAGTGTGATGTTTGGCGATTTCAGAGGCAACAGACTCAGATGAGAACGGAGCGTAGAGAGCAGACACATGCAAACAAGCCTGAAATTAGAGAGTGATTTTCACATTTTGGTGTGAAACTGTACTCTGACCTCCTGTGCATGTTAACAGTTTTATATATTGGATCTTGCCTGAGGGAGATTTGGCATCCACTTTTCATGTAATGCATGATGATTTCGCCCTCAAACTGTGCTGCTATGAGCGAAACATAGCCAGTAGACCTCAGCGTCCTTGGTTGTGATATCAGGGTGTAAAATCTGATTCTGATTACCCAGAATGAAGCCAAGGTCCAAGCCTCATCTATGAATCATTACGTGTGTAAAAACTGAATGTATGAGATTTTGTATCACAGTTTATAGGAAATTTACTGTCCAGCCAATCCGACTCTGTATGAATTCTACTGCTACTTTACAAACTGAGTCATAGAAAACTTGCAAGAAAGATTAGAAATAATTATACTTTTCTTGCAAACACAGCTACACAGGCAGTTTTCTCCAATAAAAACAGTGTCTAGATATGCAAAATCTCAGCCGGAACAATGTTCAATCACAACTTTTACTCCCCCCGAAGGCGATGTGGTCCGTTCCAGCTCATTTCCATCTCTGACATCAGCTGATAAGACAGCTGTTGCGCCATTATGATTGAAATCGACCATTAAACCGGGAAGAGGCAAACAGGCGAATCTCGCACTGACATCGACTGGTGAAAATAAGCCGGGCTGGTGAAAACATTTTGCACCTGCTGTATGTGCAGTTAAAGGTTTTTCCATTAGCCACTTGATGTTCTGATGAAACAGGATGTGGAAGGAAGCAGAATACAATAGTCTTTGTGGGAGGCAATAGTGTCTATGATGTAATTTAAGTCTGAACTTGAAGCTGAGGCAGCTTTCAGACTTTGGTGTTAATGTGGAAGTCATTAAACAAGCTGACGTCCAACTGTGGAATATGTTCAAGCTGCTTTATGAGCAGAAGTGGAGTAAAACTGGGATTAAAAAACTGACAGTCCATGCATTTTATCAGAGGGTTCAGTGCACTTGAATGCACCTGAGATGAATGTGCTGTTCTGGGGAACGTGGTTGTTTAAAAGATATGAAAGAGAAGAATGGAGCAAGAGAGAATGATGGAGAGGAGCAGATTTAGAGATTGATAGAGGGGGAGAGAGACAGACGCAGCAACAGAATGGGAAATAAAACAGATGGAGGGAGAGAGAGAGAGGGATGGAAACACTGAGGAGAAAGGGTTGTAATTTAGAGAAAGGAACGAGAGAGAGGAGAAGAAACAAAATATACTGAGAGGAAATGAGAAAAAATGCAGAGAAAGTTATGTGGAACATGAAGATGAATAGAAAGAGAGCGAGAAAGAAGGAGAGAGACTGGAAGAAAGAGTGAAGAAGGGGTAAAAAATGTTTTTTTTAAATGCAGAAACTGGGGAGACGGAGAGCCAGAGTGAGGAGGTAAAGACAAGAAGAGGGGAGAGATGAGGGGAGGGATAGTGGTCCTGATAGATGAGTAATGTCAGGTTCATTTCCTGAGGAGCAGAACAAGACAAAGCCCATTTAATAACTATCACACACACACACACACACACACACCCGGTGTAAGTGCACTAGGCGTTAGGTGCGTTGTCTTGATAAAAGATTTCAGAACGCAGCAGAGCCACAGAGTGTGGTTAGAATAGATAACGTCATCTCGTTCGTCTCTGATTCAATGGAGCAGGCTTGCTGTTTAGCATACGGCCTTCTGTCTTAGCATGTGTGTGTGTGTGTGTGTGTGTCTCTTAGCGTGTTTGTGTGTGTCTGCTTACCATGTTCAGCCCAGGTGCCGGCAAGTTTAAATGCATTTGATCCCAAGCAGAAATGTGATTGTGTCAGCATAGTAATAAGGAGCCATAACAAAATATCATAATAAAACGCTGTAATGTGATCATGATTATTATATTACAGGACATTTCTGTTTGCTTTGTCTGTGCCTTCCCATTTTTTTATTGTGATCTATGTTTGCAGCTGCTGCCAGCTTGTCTGTCTGCCTGTTTGTCTCTCTTCCTGTACACGTGTGCATTTTACACCGCTCGCAACTGTCCTTAAGACCATTTCTCAAGGGAGCAATACAATTGGTGGTTCAATCAATAGCCACCTGTCTCCTATTGGCTAATCAATGCCAGGGTAAACATTAAGATTACCTCTTTGGAGGAGGCAGATAATTGACTGTAAAGGCTTGACAGACGAGTGATGTAAACTGTAAGGTCACGCTGAGGAACGGACACACAGACGCAGATGGATGCATGGCAGCAGATGGAGAAATAGACAGAAAGAAACGGACTGAGATGGAGGAAGTTAAAGAGAAACCAGAGGGTTCACTGACCTTTGTTTAATTGTCTGTTTAGTTAATTGATCTTGCTTGCATTTGGAGCGATAACCTGCTTATAACAATCAGCTGCACAATTTAAGTGGAAGCACACACAATGGCAGCTGTTGTTACTATAGCAACCCATTTCTTCACCTGTTTATAAATAAAAACTTTTGCTTCTAATAACTTCTTGTGTGAAAGATGATCTCTCCCAATGTCAGGACGGAAAAATGAATAAATATGACTTAAGGCGTTTGTGAAACATCTCGTATCCTCACAGTTTGCTACTGGAGAGTGAATTTATCTTCTTATAACCAAAACTAAATATGGCATGAAATAAAAGGAGATTACATTAAAAGGTAGTTTTTCTTTGCCGCTGTTGCCGAGTGCTTGTTCATGTGTGGTCTAAACCTGCTCTATGTGAAAAGTGCCTTGAGGTAACGTTTGTTGTGATATATAAATAAAGACTGATTGATAAAATGTGACCTGACATAACACAATAACAAGAGGAAAACAGCAGAACAATGTTTCAATCTTTAATGCTGTGACAGACATCGAGTGTTTCTGTCTTGCAGGATTGAAGAATAAAGTGCAAAGTTCAAACAATGTTACAGACAGCAATAAATCATGGATAAGTTATCTGTTTCTCCAACAATGCATTACAGCTGCGAGGCATGTTTGAGTTTGCTGAAGGAGTTGAGTAAAGGGTAAGTGCCTTTAAACTGGCTTTTGGTGCTGCGGTTAATATTATATTCTTATTCTCTGTCTCTGTTTTCTCATGCAGAGAAGGGAAACCTGTTTTTAAAAAAAAGAAAGAGGGAGAAAACAACATCTGTGGTACAGATAAGCAGCTGAAAGATATTCAGGGAAATTAAGGAAATCAGTGGATAATATAGCTTAAGACAAAGTGCTCATGTTGGGGAAAGTTAATTACAGCACTTCATCAAACAAATGCCTGAAATTCATTAAATATCACAGATTGATGAATGGCTGTGCTGAGAGTGTGAAATGTCCTTAAGCAAACAACAGGTATAGTACAGTGATGTGTATTCAGATCTCATTTGATGTATATCACGTTTCTCAATGAGGCCTTTTGAACTATTTTTAGTATTCATCGTGCATTCTTTAAAAATCCCATGCATGGCTTGTTTAAATTGTTTGCAAGACCAGCCATGGCAAAAAATAATCCACAGAAAGTGAAATGTTATTTTCGGTTGTGAGATCAAAGTGAAGACAAAGCAGCAGAGAGTCTTCAGGGGAAAAATGTTTTGGCGCAACACACACAAAAAAAAGAGCGATCCCACAGTGGGTGAACACAGCAGTAAATACTGTAAAAAACCTTTTGTGAACTGGGGATAAAACAGCTCTGGTGTCAATCAACAAAAGAGGAGCAAAATTCATATTGATTTAATTGAAACAATAACAAATATGTAAATGACATCCTGGTGGCTTCTTAAACTATTTAGGGGAAAACACATACTAGATGGGAGGGGAGCTTTCTTTGTTCTCTTTTAAAGTGCAGAAGGTAACAATTTTCACAGTAATGCATAGGCTATATTATGAAAAACAAATGGTTATACTCTTAATAATAATAATAATAATAATAATAATAATAATGGCTTCATCTGGACAAATGTCGCCTAATTTGAATGACAAAGCAACACTCTCTAACCTTTATTTTAACCCGAATCATCATCTTTCCTTAAACCCTAACCAAGTTGGGGTTGTGCTTGGTCGGAGTTAGTGGAGTTGTTCACTAATTGGAAGATCATACATGTGTGTACGTACATTAGATCCATGTCAGTATGAATATGTATGTGAATGTTGGCATGTATTGTAAAGTGCTTTGAGTGATCAGAACAGTAGAAAAGAGCTAAATACATGCAGTCAATTGACTTAATCTTCTCTTCTTTTCCTAACAGTAATTGTTTTGGAAAGGACTGACAAATGTCCTGCTGATTAGTGCCGATAAGGGAGCCGGATTATAAAACGCTCCTCTGTGTGAGTCTGGAGTGCAACTGGTCAAACGGCATATTTGACTTTTTAATTTTGAGGACTTGTTGCCTTTTTTAACACATGCAGATGCAGCTGTGCCACTGTTCAACATTTGATGACTTCATAAATGTTATGTGTGTTTGATGTAAGGTAATAGGCGTACAAATTGCTCTCCACCTACAGGTAGTTGCGCCGAAACACAACGGCTCGTTCACGGCAGAAAGGACACAGTATTGAGTTTGCCGCATCATAAAGTCAGTGGAGAAGAATAATACAACGCTGTTCACTTTCAAAGGGTCCATTGTTTCTCCTGCGCTGGGCTGAGTGTGTACTTTTACCTGCTGATGTGCTACAAATTGAGTTTTCATCTTGTCTCTTATCTGCTTTTTTGCACTCACAGTCAGCAGACATTACATGAATTTCAAAATCAATCTTCAAGAGGCCTCTGCAAATACTCTTGATATTGATTTGAAATTGATTTTGTGGGTCAAAATTCCACACATTGACATTACATTCTGCAAATGCGCAGGATACAACATTTCGCTCTCAATATATATTTGTATTCGGTCTTCTACTCTACTTCAGCAAAATAAAACACAGCTCTGTGAGAGATAATGTGCATGTAAAGTAGCTGCAAAAATAATAGTTTTAATTAAGTTTGATAAAGGTCAGACTCATTAATAACAGTGAAAATCCATTTGCCACCTAAAAGTGATGTTTAATTGTGTGAATAGCAAAAAGTTTACTGCTGATGGCATGATAACGAGGCGTCTGGAGCGTTTGAATAAGAAAGCCACGTGGAACTGGTGAACGTCTAAAGTACGCCTGTCAAAAATATTTCCCTCATCTAGCTACTTGGTTTACTGCCTCTCAAGTCCTGAATCATACTATCGCAGACAATAAGGGTTGTTAATTTCGTAAAAGATAAAACAGGTGACATTTATGGAGGTGATAAGTGCAGTATAAATTCACAGCCTTGCCAAGGTGACTGAGAATCGTGATTGGCAGGTTTAAATAGTTTATCTGCATGAATGCTAATCAATTAGGTTTCTCTTTGCTGGAAAAGAAAATCTTTGCCAGTTAATGAAGTTGCAATTCCACTCAATTATGTAAAATAATCCTACTGTAGATATCATCAGTGTGAGACCAAGCTGGTCAAATGTGTGTGTGTGCGCTGTGTCTGAATCTTTACACGTCAATAGTAGAGTTTGGAAAGAGGAAACATTATCTCTATATCAGTTGCAACACTCAAGCAGAGATTTCAAGCATTTAATGAAGCAACATGTAGTTTAGTTTAGCGGTTTGACTCACCTCATGTGATTTCAGCTCAAACTAAATCTGACCAAGCTTGACGCACACTGTCCCTGAGCTCACAACCCTGCCTCAACAAACCCTGAGAAACACATTTTAATGAACATGATGAAAAAGAAACATCACAATCAACTGACTGGACAGGTGGAGGCTCGGGAGGTGGAGGTAGATCAGCCGTGTAGCAGCGAGGGCAGAACTCTGTGTTGTTATAGGCAGATTGAATGAGTGCCAAGTGTTTATATAGACTGCCTATTGACAGAAGTAGGTTGCCTGAACTATCGCGAGACTCTATTCTTCTTTGACTTGTTTACGTTTAGTCAGAAAACTGGGTTTTATTTTCAGTAATCTCCTAAAAAAATAATTTATATGCAGATTATTTAGATTTTAGTGTTGGTGTCCAGCAGCTGTAAACATTAAACTAAATGCAACTAATAATTACTTTCATTATCGATTATTTCTCAAGTAATCAATTACTGTAAAATGCCACAAAATGGTGAAAAATTATTTCTTTATTATTTTTCTTCATATCTTTTGTTTTCTATCTTTTTTCTTCAAAGCACTTCACGTCTGGATTTAAGGTGACGGGAGCGCGTGTTCATTTGCTGAGGCCCCGTCGGTGCTTTTACTGGAATCATTTCTTTCATTTATTTTTTTTTCATTTGATATGAAAACCCTCAGGAAGCATTTCGTTAAATTAAAGTGTGGATGTAAAATGGCATGAGTGGGGAAAAAAAAAAATCCTTCTTCTGTTTTCCTCTGCAGGGTCAAACAGGATTAACCAATGCTGGAACACATTAGCAAGGTTTTATGCCATTCAATCTCCTCAACAGCAACGCCTGCGATTATTTTTTACATGTCGTCAACAGAACGGTCTGTCTGTTTGGCTCCTGTTTCTAAAATTATGTACATTTTAATAAACACGAAGGCTGAAACTACCTGTAATGTTGTTATGTAATGTTTTAGTGAAAAGACAAAGTGGCCATGAGAGGAGGCTAACAAGTGAGAAAGGACACAAAGTGGAGAGATGGACAGAGTGTCAACATCACTCTGACACTTTGGCTTGCGTTCAGGCCGAGCCAAATGACACATTAGACACACGCACAGTTCTACACGCCTGTCGAATGGTTCAGCAGTAACTTGTGTAACAGCCTAGCCTCCGAAACACGACACAGTGAGACTCGTCAGAGGAGGGACTGCTGTTGAGAGAAGTTCAAGAGTATCTAGTTGTCAGGGAAATACTTGTGATATGTCTTCACACTGAAAGGCAAAACAGAAAAACATAAGATAAAGAACAGACAACCAGAGAGAAAAACAGTGAAATGACAAGCTGAGGCTGAGAAAATCAAATATGACAGATTAATACCGAGATGTCACTAGTTAAACTTTTTTTTTTTTTTTGTCCACAAGCTGCCATGTTGCATCATCGGGGAGCAGACAGCAGAGGCATGAAAATCCTCAGTGTCTGTCAGGATCAAATGAGTTCATGTTTGAATTAAGTGTCAGCTGTGTGTTGACGGGTCGTTTGACCAAATTGAAATCACTCTGAACAAATAAGGATCTTTCCTGAAGTTGATAAATTGTCTTAGCATTCAACAATCTCTCTCCGACGTAAAGCCTCTGTTCCTCTCGTCTGTGTTTGGTATGCGTTGCCATGATTTTTCCAGGCGGCTGATCTTGACTTATTAAATCAACTTTACTGCCGTTCTGCCTGATACACCTGCAATTTAGGTGTAGATGATTTGGCTCTTTGGTGCTCTGCTGGCTGTCACGTGCTGCTTTGAAAACTCAGATATCAAAGTGCTGATTGTCAGGCCGCTTTATCGCTGACAAAGGCCACTAATTAGCATTCAGCTGTATAATATGGTTTACCCTGTTAGCAGTGTTTGTAATTGTAATTTATGTACTTCAAAGTTAAAGTCCTTTTTTTATGAAGTAGAGTTTTGTGTACTCCCTGTGAATAAGCCACATTCACAAAAATGCTCTGATCAATCTACAATGTTGAGAAAGTTGTTTTTTCAAAGACAAATACTATTCAAGGTTTCTGCTGGCTGCAAAATAAATCAATTTTAAGTCTTTCATAGTGTTACCCGGGAGTAAAATATAAGATTGACTGCAAACTTCAATTTTCTCTCTTCTTTGTTTCTTTCTTTGTTTTTTTCTTTCTTTCCCAAACAAAGCAGATGCAATTAAAACAAAGTATATGACACCTAAGAATCTGCTATCACTGCCAACCCTTGGCTCCATAATAATCAGGGTACCTTTCATTGTAGGTAGACATCACAAGGAAATTCACACATTTCTAGTCAGAATTAATTATCCAAATTTTTTTAATAATTCATCAAGGTAGTTTCAATCGGTAAACATCTAAATTATTTGTGATGTGATTCTTTTTGCTGGAAGGTCTGACTGGTTCATTTATTCTGAGTTAGAGCAGAAAAAGAAGAACCAACCTCATGTTGTCTACATTGTTCATGATATACATAGAGAGAGAAACATATTTCTACAATTTCACACACTTTTCAACCCTACAAATATGTACATTATCAATGATACAGCCATCATAACCTCTGCAGCTGCATCCTCAGGCAGCGACTCCTTATCAAAACACCATATAATGATTCCTGTGCTGCATGAGCTCATCTGAAGAGAAACCTTCATGGAGTTCAAATGGTGACGGTGATGCCTCAATGCACTGGTGGAAGGCTGCTTTACCTCCCATTCCCATTACGCCTGCATTCAAATGAACTATCAGAGTGTGTGCTGAGCCGTAACACACAAGGAGCTTTTCCTTCCTTAACCTGACACTTGGTATGATGTGTGTGACCGACATCCCCACCGACCGTAACAAACATCAAATCATCCTAAAGCAAAATGAGCGAAGGAGATTGCTGCAGATTTCCACCTGATGCTGAATTTACTGAACAGCGGATGATTAAGCGTGAATAATTAAAATTACATTTAAAAAGTGGAGGATGTGTTACTGTATATTCAAGGATTACAAATTAAGATATTCTTATTGAATGAAGAGAGTATCGGACATAATGTTGCTAGGCTAGCAAGTGCCTTAATATGTCTGTTAGTTAGTCAGCCCTTAAGTGTTAACTGATCACAGTTTAGCCCATGGGAGTGTCATGTTTTGCTAAGGAGGAGTGAAAATGAGTGTAAAGAGTCTCCTGACGTCTTTACTACAGGAAAGGACTTGTGAACAAATATCCTGTCGTGTAGCCAAGAATTACTGCTGGATGTTATGATGAGGAGCTCAGACAGACAACTGCAAACACCTAGAGAAAACTGCTCTGACAGCATCAAGAGCACAAGAAAAAATAGTGTGAATATGTGACTGATAAATGAACTAAAGAAAACGTAGGATTAGGTTTCAAGAAAACGCTTCAAGTTGACGACTCACTGTTAGTATCCTGGAGAAACTCTTCCAGCAGGACAAGTCTGAAAGTGAGGATGCCAATGATGCTGCAACTAAAGCTGATATTTACTACAAGCTCCATTCAAAAACCAATTATTTGGTTTTATTTTTGGGGACCTTTATTAGACAGCAGAGGAGAGAGACGAAGGAATGACTTGCAATAAAGGTTTGAAGCTGGAACATAAATTTTACTATTTTACTACAAAGAGGATGAACAATTCGCAGATGTGCATGTTTATATGCGTATAAATATTCATGAAGTGCCTCGCATTAAGCATTTGTAGTTTGATATACTGTAACAGGACTGTATGTTCAAGTGCAAACACATTAACTTTGAGTTTTTATAGAAGAGATATCTGGGCATCAGTGTTGTGTTTGGCACATTTTTACATTGACTCTCCAAAGAGATACAGAGGCTCATATTTCCCTTTCAGTTAACTGTCAGTTTCTCCACAGGGATATCTAAAAGCCACTCACATGTCTCTATGTATCCCTCTTGATACAGCTGAGCTTTTAGAGTAAAAGGTACATGAGCCTCAGGGATGCTGACCCCTTTAAGTGTAAGTTTGAGTGCATGAATGTGTGTGTGTGAGAGCGTGTGTGTGCAAATTGGATCAATAAAGTCAGTCAGTCAATCGATATTTAAAAAGGCAAATATAAAGTGATAAAAAAACATACATAATACATGCACACACTCACACAGACGTCTGTTAGAGTGGCTGGTTAGTGAACATTTCTGTCCAATGGGAAAACTGGAGCATGTCAGAAATACACAAAGGTCAACACTGCAGAGTGACACAGGGCAAGAGAAAACACTGTGTGGGTGAGACTACTGTACTCACACTCACACACGCACACAAGCACACACACTGTTGCCGGCATAGGCGGACACAAACCGAGTGTGATAGAGTTGGAGAGAAACGGACACGCCCCTCTCTTTTAGTTCAATCCCCTAGGGAAATCAAATACTGACACCTCTTCCCTCGCTGTTCTTTCACCCACTTCCTTGGCTCTTTTCTTTCTTCTCTGCCTTTTATTCTCTCCTCTATTCAAGTCTCCATTCAGTAATGCTCTATTACCACAATGGAAGGAAGAGTAAATTAAATGGGACATAAAGAGAATGGCACTAAAACACACAAACAACCCTGGAAAATGCAGTGAAATATTGAGAGCGAAATGAGGAGCGAATAGTAAAAGTGCACCTCTATCTATCTATCTATCTATCTATCTATCTATCTATCTATCTATCTATCTATCTATCTATCTATCTATCTATCTATCTATCTATCTATCTATCTATCTATCTACAGTATCTGTGTATCTATCTAACTATCTAGTAGGTTGCTTAGGTTGATAAACTGTGTGTTAGTCATACTTTCACTGCACTCATGTCCTTATCTAACTTGGCCTCACTGCCAGTAAGCTACTGCAACGATACCAGAAGAGAATATGAAGAGAAAACCATCTACTGTTTTTGGAAGAGGAGCGTGGGCAGGCCACCCACCTCAAGTTTTAGATTTAGGTTTTACTGAAACAACAATATTTCAATTTTTTCGTTAAAAAAAAGGTTGTTTTTTCTGTTGCACAGGCAGTGAGAATATTAATATTTATATACAGTATGTACTTTAGCTATAATCATTCCTTATCTGCTACTTTGTGAGCTAAATTTGCTTTTTTTAAATTTGCATATGAAGTATACATTTAAAAGTATAATGCATCTTTGCTTAGCTCCTGGGATTACAGGTGTGTCAAAATCCTCAATGGACGACTAGAGTAAACCACTGATATGGCTCGTTATCAGCAACTCATTTGAATTTTCTCTCTTAAATTCTTACCACTTTTTAACATTTTTTTATTAAAGTTACAAGATTTTCTGATCTTGTTGCTAAAGGACCTAATTTACTGGCGACGTTGCAGCAGGAAACACATAGCAACTTGTGCGAGGGCATAAAGCGAACAAGGAGAGCCTGGTTTATTTAGGAATGCCTGCCTCAGTCCCCTGCCTCCCTCTCTCTCTGACAGTGTGTGTGATTGTGTGATTGGAGACAGGTGTGCTGGAGTCAAAGCAGAGCCCAACCAGCTGCAACTCGTTCTATAATCAATACCTCTACTTATACTCGGCCCTGCCAGATCATAGCCTCTGCCTGACACTGTCTCCTGTTCCCTGCAGCCCTGTCAGCTCAGGTCCCTGTCCCTGTCTCTGTCTCTGTCTCCTGTCCCTGTCTCTGTCTCCTGTCCCTCATCTCATCCTCCCTGCATCCCTGCCAGCTTCTGCAGATTTCCACTCCATACCTGCCCCTCTTGCCCCAGCCTGCCTCAGCTGCTGGATTCCAGCTACAAGCCCAAGGCCCAGTTTCCCAGCTACTAATACTAGTCTCCCCTTGCCTGCTTTAATAAATACTTTGTCCTACCATCTCATTGTCTCCTTGTTCTCTGTATGTCTGCACTTTGGTTCACCTGTTCCACCCCCACACAACATTGGCTGAGTAATCATCATGCAAGGAATAATGCATGAGTAAACAAGGGATTGACGATCCTGCTATAGAGATTTACATGTAGGGGACAGTTTCTTCCTTAAAGTGTAACTAACTTAAGGCAGAAAAAAACTTCAAAATGCACAAAGGTGTTCTCTGTGAGGAAATGACTTTTAAGTTCATCCTTTAAAGCCTAAAAAGACATGTTTGATACTTAGATGAAAAAGAGATAACAGGTACAGTATCACTTTAAGAAAGAAGAAGAAGAAGAAGAAGAATGCAGAGGAACCTTCGTTTATTCTTTCAGCCTACGTGAGGTGAGCTGTGACTCATCAGTTGTTCCTCTCTTCTGTTTTGCTCAAAGCTAGTGTGCCTTCTCATCTGACAAAGCCACCTCACAATTTCCCTTTGTCTCATTGCAGTCTGGCAAGGCCATGGGTGAATTTGTTTGAGATGGCATTTACTGTTAAGTAGGCTGTGCAATAAAATAATAAAAAGATTTGTCCTTCACTTGTACGTGCCAACAAAACTTCCGTACTGGACAAACAAAGCACTTTGTCATTGGTCCTTGCTTGCGGTTTTCAAAGCAAAAAACAAAAAAACAAACCCGTAGGTCGTGGAAATGTTGTCAGATTTCGCCTAAGCAACTTAAGATGTAAGAAATACAGCAAGCAGTTACATAAGCATGATTTATTATATATTTGACTTGCTTCGCTCCTTATAAAGCTCGAGAGCTTCATGAAGCGGCATGTCATGTCTTGTAATAAAAACTGAGACATCTAAATACAGTCTGGATTACATATGTGGATGACTGCAGTGAATGGAAATATAGACATAAAAGTTATGCCCATGGAAGCATGAGCTGCTCATTAACATTACAAAATAACTCTTGAAGATATTTGATGAAGTGCTTACTTGGTGTGCAATGCTTACGATTTATGTCTGCACACAGTACGTCCACCCAGTAAATCTCATTCTGCTCAAGCTTTTTTTTTTACAGCTACAAGTGCAGATGGGGCTCAGTAAAGAAATAACTTCACGTCATTTTTATTCTGAATATTTTATAGCAGGCACAGTTTTCCTTTTACGAGGGTCCAACTTCTCTTTGTAATGGTTAATTGATTGCTAATTAATTACATGCTTTTATAAGCTTGCATTCTAATCATTCACGTTTATGTGCAAGGGTGTTGCAACATTGTTGTTTACCGCCACAGGAATACAGAGAATGAACTATACCTCTGGATTGGTTGTGTGATCCAGCAAACACAATTGACCATGTTTACAGGGAGGAAACCAGCAATCTGTGGCGCTCTGCGATAACAAGGAAAGCAGTGAGTAGGAAACTGGACAGACTTTAGATTTGGTTACAGACTCTCAATGTAATGTCAAGTCAAATTGACACATTCAATATGATGGCAAAACTGCAATGAACCTCATCAACAAGAACAGCACTCTTTACCAGTATGCTGCCTCTCAGTGTGCAATGTCTCAAACTTCCTGCGCTTCCTTACCTTGTTGTTAATGACATTGACTCATCCAACAGACAGAGAATATGTCAACATTATTATTAGGACGATTTCTGAACCCAAATACTTACTCACATCTCTTGGAGTTAAACAAGTCAGCAGGGGTTTTGCACACTGGCAAATATACGACCACACTGTATATTTACCTGCATATAGAGGCAAGTCTGTGTACGCACGCACACACACACGCACACGCACACACACACACATACAAACACACACACACACACACACACACTGAGAGCAAGAAAGAGCTTACTTGGTACCCTGCAGGGATCCACCTGAGATAAAATTCAGCAGCACTGAATACAATCCATTTATCAAAGAAAAAACGCTAACCCTGACACACACATACACACACACACACACACACACACACACACACACACACACACACACACACACACACACACACACACACACACACACGTATATATATACACAATAGCGCTCTCAGAGGGGTGTTACGAAGTAAAGGTGCCCTTGTGTCGGTGGTCATTTATCAGAATATGTGATTCAAAGTGCCGTGGCAGCTGAAGCCAGTGGTTGCTGCTTGTGTAAATTTCGTCTCATCGCTTTGAACCCTACAGCACATAATACCACACGGCTGTGCCCTGGTGATGTAAGACACTCTCTCTCCTGTGTTTGGATTTGCATCCTTCAGGCACAGTGAGTCCTGCAACAGGACAAATGTCACTGCAGTGGGAGAACGGATCACATAAACAAAACAGCTTTAGCCTGATATGCCACGATGTCTGCAGCAGAAACAAAGAATTAGTGCTTTTATTATTTGAAAAGGTTCATCAAGAGTCATGTTTTCACTAAAGTCACATTCACTGTACAAAGTTGCACAACGAGGGCAATTATAAATTAATAAACCACAAACAGAGCTGCTGGTATGTGAACTCCTGAGCAGAGCCAGCAGAAATGTTTTGACCTCTTTCACAATGAAAAACCTCAATGATGTCAACTTTATATTGACATTTCAGGAAAACAGTTACAGCAAATCAAGATAATTTAAAAAAATGAATCATGTTTTACAGTGGGATATATTCAATTAGGCTACATCTGCTTCAAACTGGTCAACTGTTGCATTAATCTACTTGGTGAAAATAGATCTAACAACGTGGTTTCAGATAACAAGCTGCACATAAGGGTCGATATCTACTGACTTTCGTGGTCTTTTATTCAACAGATTATTAATGGTGCATCATGTTTACTGTCGGATCTCCAGCCCTCTTTCTGTTTCTTCTGTCTGCCCCTTGCCACTAGCACCAGCCAGTGTTTTTGCTGCATGGAAGAGGGTTTTTTTTCTTTTTAAAAAAAAAAATCATTCATCGCCACAGGTATGTGCTATTTTACTGCAATGTCTGCTCGGTGCTCACCAGGATCAAATGTAGAAGACCTGAATTCAAACAACTGTAGAGATGTATAATATGTGAACACTTTCTTAAGACTTTTCAGAATGGCTTCAGGGCTTGAAAACTGTATTTCTTTGCATTGACCTATTTCTGATCGTGCTCTTCAAGCTATTAAATGCACAAACTCATGCAAAGAAACATAAATCGATTGCTTGTTTTACACATGAAACCATTGCATCTTATACATTCATACTAAACTGTCAGGACACACGGTAATACTACGTTTTTTTCAGATAAAATGCAGGAAATGAAGCAAAGTCTGCAAACCAACCCACACACAATGCTCAACATGGGCTGTGCTCCAGATCAGCTGATGCTCCAACCAAGCTTACTTTTGGCCATCACCAACTGGGTGATCGATTTAAGCTGTCAACTCACTGCACAATCTCCACTACTGCAGCTACTATTAAGGCACATTGCCTATTGAACATTATGGATCCCGCTCCCAATTATTTCATTCAAGCTACCGGCAATCAATGCAATAAAAACCAAGAGGGGGAGTTCACATCTAATGAGAGTGATAGGTTGTTGTTTTTTTTTTAGATCTCTATATGACAAAAACACTGTAGATCCAACAGTTTAAAGGAAACCGCAGGCTTTCAATATAACTAATAACAAAACCTTGATTATCTAGTTTATCTGAAGTGTTACAAAAATCAAAAGGATATCTTCCAGTGTTACTTTTTAAACTCCCTCTTTGTATTTTCCCTGTGGAGCTGTGGTGGATGGAAAATAACAAAAAGAAGGAAATTCATGCTAAAAAGGCTGTAAATTTGAAAGATATTCACTTGATTTGATTTATATGGACTGCTGAACTTAACGATATATTTTTATACAAAATGAGGACAGCGCCATTGAAAAGGCATTGAATATGGCTCTTTTAGCGACCGGTATGCACAGGAGGAATGATTACTGGAAGCACAACTTGTTTCAGTTTCACCTATTTTAAGACAGACTGTGAAAACTGTGAACCTACAGGATCCTTTAAAAAAAGAAGAACTGAATATCTGTTGTCTTCATACAAGGTTTCCCTTGCAAACTGTAAATGATATTAATGTTATGCAAAGCATGTTTGTTTGTCTTCTTTCCTGTCACTCCACATATTTATATGTTCAGCAGAGCTTTGTGTTTGTGTTCAAAATGAAATCTTTGCCTAAAGCTTCAGTGCATTTGTTCTAAATGTAAACCATTAATATGTTTTTGGATTGGGGTATAAGTGTGGGGTCACCTAAATGAAAAACAAAGGTTGCGTCAGTGTCTGAGTGCATTTAATAACACAGGATATTTAACAGAAACACTGCTCCTGATGAATTTGAGGATAATCATACAGTGTTTATCTGTTGAATGAGATAGAGTTCATTCACCCTGTAGTGGCTGCTCAACCATTTCAGTTACAGTACAGTCACAGACTACCTACATACTACACTAGTCTGCTGCTGCTGCTGCCATTGGATATCATTTTTTCCAATATTAAGTGTAGATTGCTCACTGACAATGGGCTCCACTGCTGCATGAGCTTGACTAAATGCGTTTAATATCAGGCTATGTATTTGCTGCTTACTGCTGCACAGCTGACTGCTGGTACTCACATTAGCAATAAAAGCAGAGTGGAAAAGAAGAAATGCACATGGACCATCTCACATAAAGCTGAAATGACCACCGTCAGATCCGGAGGGCAAAACCCTAACCCTTTTTCAAATTGACAATGTGGGAATTGGCTCAGCGGTGAAGGGGGAGTGTTGCTGGTTGATGACGTCCAACTCTGACTTTGATAGATTCAGTTATGGTGGAATGAATTGATCTCTATCTAGTATTGGTTTTTGCTGGTTTTAACTTAACCTTTGCCTGGAGCCAAACATATATATTTGCATTTATTTTTCATTTACATGTAAGCAGTTATTAGTTTCTTCATGTGAATTGATGGGTTGTACTCAAATGGTTTAAAATGAATGGAGGAGAAAATACATTTTTGGTTCCTATTTAATCTTCCAAAGAACAGTGTTGCAGACTACTTCACTATCTCAGCTGCACGTTCTGTTGTTGTGCCCTTGAGCGAGACAATGAAATCCTACCTGCTCTCTTACTGTACATCAGACTACATGAAACAATAGGGATAAACATGCACAGCTTTGAGTGCAATCAGCAGAGGAAGAGTACAAGACTAGAAGCACGGTATAAGAACAAGAAATGTATTGTTTCATCTGAAGTGTTATGACTGTATCCAGACTAAGAGACAAAACAGTGATCTGGCATCATTAAAGCAAATCTTTGTGATCAGATCAGATTAACAATTCCATCACAAGGACGGGCACGCACACGTGGGCTTGCCAACACATGTACAGTGCAACTAATGCAACAGTCATCATAATGGACTACTTTTTTTTTTTATCCCCTGAGGGATCTTTTCATTCTCCTCCAGCAGTGATGTAAGAACACAGAACCTCCTATCTGTCCCCAAACTGAAAATGATAACACTTTAAAGTGATAGGCATGCTAAAGCTACTCTGTCTAATAGAAACACGTCATTAAAGTCAATCTATATGGAGCGCGACTGAATGGAGCTCTTGGACACACACACACTAACACCTACACACACAGAAATAATTATGTGCGTTTGTTTGTTCAGTTCAAATGACCTTTTTCCACCTCAATATACACTTTGGCAAACTCAGCCTGACTGAGTCTGACTGCACACTCATGAGTTTTCCACGATGGAGGGTGAGTTATGATTTAATTTACTTTTAATTTGCACTATACGGCCATGCTAACATTAGAATGTCATTACATGTGCCCCATATCATGTGCCATGAAAATATTGGATGAAATTTACTGGCCAGCTAACTTTAGCTTAATGTTAAAAAGCTAACTGTACGTTACACAGATGTTTCCTCTCTTGTCTTGAAGCCCAAGGATGTGTATCTGATCCTCTCCAAAATGCTGAAATCAATGTCAGGTAGAACTTCCTTCTGTTAACACACTGCTGAAGTCTGTAGGGGTTTTTTGTGTTACTAAAACATTAGAAAAAGGCAGAATGCATTGAAGAATGTGAATTCACCTTTATGTATGCAGACCTTGCACCTGCCTTTTGACTTCACACTTTTTGATTCAGTCATTGCGTGAAATACTGCAGCATGAGCGAGAGAAACACGCACAAGCTTACACACACATAGAAAGCGAAAGTGAAAAAAAGGTACATTGAGACTCACGTATACAATACAAACGAACACACATCCAATACATTAGTGAGATCTCAATGTTGAAGCACAGAATGTGTCAATATGGACAGTTATAGAAGAGAAAATACATTCAAATGAATGAAAATCCATATATCAGATACATACAAACATTTATTCTGTTCAATTTTGGTGGAGCTAGGCGGTCCCTCTCTCACACAAACACACAGGCGTGTAAGCACCACCCCGATTCCCTGACAAATTAATCCTCACATCTGTTCTGCTGCAGACTGAGAAGAGATTAACCTGCTGCTTTCACTGCCCTATTGGTTCACTCGCACGATCAAATGAACGCGCACACACACATGCATGCATGACTCTGCAAAGACACAACTAAACATTTGTAGACGGCAAACATGTCATAATGTCATAATCTGTTGAATCACAGGGTAAAGAGTCATGACATCACCAAATCCATTTTGTGGAAACTAAGAGGAAAAACTGTAAAAAATGTGAAAAAAAATCGTTTTACATGCATCTTTAAGACCTACACTGCGTATTTCTTTCAGGCAGCTCCTGCAGGTGGCGCTGCACACTCACCAGCAGCCAAATCACAGACTTGACAGTATCGATGACACTTCAGCAGTGAGCCATCAAGCAACGAGCCGTTTACGTAAACACAAAGGCTGTACGAGAGGAATGCAGCTGGACAAGACTTTCTGCTATACAAAGCTGAATGCGGAATCTGAAGTGCATATACAGAAGGCAGAACCAGAGACAGACAGTAGCATTACGCACACACACACACACACACACAGGCCTGTATAACTAAAGACTGATTAAATAAAACAAATCCAGCATCGCAATGAAACAAACAAAAGACTAATTATAGGACAGCACATTTGAAATTCATGTGATGGGAGTTGGGTTGATAAAATGGAGATACACACAAAAAAAAACATGTGCACACACACAGACATAAACACATACACAGAGTAAAATACACAATTGCAGTACCATATACTGAATATGTATAAGTACAGTATATTACCAAGTATTTATTTTGGGATTTGTGATCCATAACAGCATAATTTGTGAAGTTAATTATCTCTTTCATGTATGAATGGCAATATATGTGTGTGTGTGTGTGTGTGTGTGTGTGTGTGTGTGTGTGTGTGTGTGTGTGTGTGTGTGTGTGTGTGTGTGTGTGTGTGTGTGTGTGTGTGTGTGTGTGTGTGTGTGTGTGTGTGTGTGTGTGTGTGTGTGTGAGGGGGAGGGAGGGTCGTGTCAATGTCAATGAGTGCACACATCCGTTTAGGTAATTGGATCTGAGCAGAACATGTCAGCACTGGCTGCAAATCAAACCTTTTCTTCTATTTTTAAAAAAATTCAAAATGACACTCTTGTTCTCACTTCTAGTACACAAACACAAACACACACACACACACACTCATACTGATCCTGCTTGATGGCACATGTGGGATTGCAAGAGAGAGGCAATTTTAAATTGTACATATTTGCAATGTCGCAAATCATAGAAACACAAAAGGAGAGAGAACAAAACAAGATGTTGGAGAACAAAAAAAACAAATGAAGATCACTGCTTTATGGACTGCAATAAAAAATTTCATCAACTCAAAAAAACAAACATAGAAGTCTAAAACACACATATATATATATACACACAAACAAGTATGTAACACACAAATAGACGATTGTGCACAAGCCTTCATCCGCCATTCAAATAAAAATGTCACTGTCTTTAATTTCCTCCCTTTCATGTTTATGACTGTTTTATTTTTTATCTTTCCGTCTTTTATCTGAGCTCTCTCTCTCTCTCTCTCTCTCTCTCTCTCTCTCTCTCTCTCTCTCTCACACACACATACACACACCCACACACATATATATATATAAATACAGGCTATAAGCACACACACGCACACACAGAATCCCCAGGCAATAAGTGTCTCACAGACTTAATCAGCAAAGACAGAAAGCTGCAGCAACAGGAGACTGAAACTTACCTCCTCAACACAAAAGTTCATTGTTCCCCAAAAAAAGAACGGCGAGCAAATAAAAAGAGAAGACAGAAGTGTGTGTCTGAAAGTGTGACAGAGAAAGAAAAAAGGCGAACAAGACAGGAGGCACTCAAAAGAAAAATCTTCCTCGAAATGTTTGTGACTGATGTCATAAAGGAAAGAAACCTGGAGAGCAGAGATAAACTAGAGCCTATTACAGTCTACCTGTAGTTATTACAGAGTGGACAAAAGGAAGAGGGTGGGGAAAAAATGAAAGGAAGAGGGAAAGAGAGAAGAGGGCAGGGGGCATCAAGCTTATAGCATCCTGTTTTTCAGATAGCGAGGACAGAAGAGAAGAGAAGAGAAGAGAAGAGAAGAGAAGAGAAGAGAAGAGAAGAGAAGAGAAGAGAAGAGAAGAGAAGAGAAGAGAAGAGAAGAGAAGAGAAGAGAAGAGGAGAAGGTGGATCCTACCTGGAGCTGTTCGGACAACGTGATGGACTGTCTGGTCGTCAGGGCTGGAGCTGAACTCTCCTCTGGACGCAGAAACACTTGCTGACCGCGTCTGGAGGCATCAAAAAACAACAGTCAGGTCATGTGTGTGTTTGTCTCCTTGTGCACACATAAAGTCAGCTGTTACAACCTGAGTGATAAGCTGCTGGAAAAAAGAGCATTCACAAAAACACACACACACAGAGCAACTTATCTTTTCCCTGAAGTGAGGAGTGCAGGAATTCAAAAGGTGTGTGAGGGAATTTAGGGGAAAAAGGTGTGTGTGTGTTTACGTGTGTGTGTGTGTGTGTGTGTGTGTGTGTGCGTGTGTGTGTGTGTATAGCCCTTACAGGTCCTTCCCTTTCTTCCTCTCGAGCGCAGTCATGTCATCTCCACCTGTCGTACGCAGAGAGAGAGCGCTGGAGTCACACACACATTCGCGCACACAGCGAGCGACGCACCAGTGCACACACTCGCACCGGCTAGGCTGAGACGCACACTGGCGCGCTATCACCACGAGCTGCAACGCATAGAGCCGAGAATGAACATAGTCCCTCCCTCCCTCCCTCCCTCTCTCTCACTCTCTCACTCTCTCTCTCTCTGCTCTTCCTCTGGGTCTTACTGCCTCCCTCAACCCTCCCCATGTTTCAGTTTCCTATTGTCAGTGTGTACGCCAGCAGGATACACGCACGCACGCACGCACACACACACACACACACACACACACACACACACACACACACACACACACACAATACTACAGGTACAATGTGGATCCACTTTGACCTAAAGGAAGCAGTGCCATTATATCATCCAGGAGTGCATATGTTTAGATATTTTGAAAACAGACTCAGCTTTTTTCTATTTATTTATGATTTTCATCCAATTTCCTCTTGTCATCATGCAAATTATGGCTGTTGTCTCTTAGAGGTAAAAGTGAAAAAGAAAAAGCAGAAAGGAACAAGGTTTTGACATTGCAATTTGCATCTCATGTCCTGCCAACTAAATGAACTATAATGTTTGCAGTGCAAGTAGCATTTGATATCTGATGTTTTTCAGATTCAATCAATATACAAATTCTGAATAAAACACAATAAATTCCAGGCACACACACAATGGATATTCATAATACAAAGGCAAATATTATTATAATATTGTAAATATTTTATGGTTTCTTTAGTTTTATGTGATAGTAAACTGAATATTTTTGGGTTGTGGACGGTTATGACTGACATTTAAGGTTGCATCTTTGGCTTTAGGAAACTATGATCAACATTTTTGCCATTTTCTGACATTTTAAAGGTAGACCGCTAAAAAAAAATACTATCAACTGAATAAATTAAAAGCTATCACAGGATAACATTCTTTTTGTTGGATTACAACCGGCAGTCAAAAAGCAGCCGCTCTAATTCAAATGAGTTAAGTTGCTTCAGTCCAAATGCTGAAAATACTGAGCGGGAAGATACAATTAATTGTTTGGAAAAACAATCAAAACTGGGTTCTGTTGTGACGCGTTTGGTTACTGGAGGCTGAAATTGCCTGAAATAATTGACGGTTCTTTGAAAATTTGAAAAACCACTGAAACAGAATCACTTTTTATCAGAGTCTTCATTAAACATCTTATACATATTTGAAAAATAAAAAATATACTTATTTTTACCTCGGACTACAATATCACTTATAGATCGTGAAATCAACCATGACATATGTAGGAAACTTAGATTTAAAACAGAGGTACAGAGACGTAGATTTCACAGGAGCGGCTAATGTCAGAGGTTGATCCTTCATTCATGGAGTCATCAACGTGTGCTCAGCTATAAAATATTGTAATAGCCCAGTAAACACTGGGACTGCCTGTTTTGTAAACATGGTGGAAGGTTATTCCAGCACAGCAGAATGTCCACCTGTATTGACCAGTGCAGGTTAATAGCAGCAAAGCACACAAAGAAGATAATCAATTCATATTATCTGTCGTATACTGTGTCTGTGATGGATGTAGGTCACACACACACACACACACACACACACACACACACACACACACACACACACACACACACACACACACACACACACACACACACACTTAAGAAAACACACAAGCAAGTAGGAAAGTACAAACGCAGACCTGAAGATAGGCTGGTTCAAAGCAATATAAGTCTGTCTACCTTCATCTCCTCGTCTACTGTGGAGTTTGGGATCTAGATCACCTTTTTAAAACACAAACACAGACACATACATACATACACACACACGGTTCAGACCCTCACTGCTGCAGTTCAGCTGAATAGAGTATTGATCCGAAGTTGGTGATTAAAACAGGGACTGTTCCTGCTGCTCAAATGCAATCAACACACAAACTCACCCTGTGATCACTTACTCAATTGCCCTTTCACACTCAACACACACAAGCGTGCACGCGGGAGGTGAGGTAGTCTGAATAACTGCAGTGCAGCGAAACACGATTAGCATAGACCTGGAATCTGATGAGGATACAGTGAATAACCTTGGTCTGCTGTGTGTGTGTGTGTGTGTGTGTGTGTGTGTTTGGTTATATGATGTCAACATACACTGTTGTTAGCTGTGGTTTTATTTGTGTATGTGATGTTCATAAAAAACAATGATTGAAAGTGCCGATGTATGGAACTCTGTGTGTGTGTGTGCGTGTGTGTGTGTGTGTGTGTGTGTGTGTGTGTGTGTATATTTCCTGACTCCCATAAAGCACAGCAGTGATTGAAAGCTCTAAATGGTGAGGGTGCACTCAGGAGAATAGGGCTAATCTACATAATGGTGGAGCTATATTAATGGCATCACAATGCACACGCACACACACACACACACACACATACACACACAGCTGTATGTCAAATGAATAGGAGCCTCTCTCAACCACAACACAACCAGGTTTAATCCTGCTGAACTCACTGAGCCGGTATAGAAGAACAAAAATGAGGAAAACATTTTATAACGTTGCAAGGAAAATAATATATCTTTTTTTGCATTATATCAGCTCATCATTCAAGTGTATTGTGGTGGTTTTTCATGCAGTGCTGAGAATACATTTGTTGGATTGTACTCACTGATTAACCACCTTTCAGGCGACACTCTTCAGATATAATAACATTTTATAATTTATATACTTTGAAGATAATCACAAGGAAAAAAAATCCAAGGAATCAGCAGCTTTTTCTAAGCGGCATTCTTTAAAACTAATCCACCATGACATGAAACATTTTGATTGCCTTTCATTATTAGTGTCTCTTTCGCTTGCAACTCAACCCCCGGCTTGAAAGGGATCTGCAAAATCTGATGACACCTTCTCCTGCAGAACAATAGTGGTCCTCATCTTGAGGTGCCGCTTCAGCTTGATGAGCAATGTGCATCTGGGGAAATGCTCCTGGTGCGTGAGGAGCCAGAAAAGATGGAGAGAGGCAGTGAATGGTCACGCAGTGAGTAAGGTGTAGATTGCTAGATTGGATCAGGGATAAGTATAAGAGGCTTTACTAAAATTTTGGTGAGTACACACACACACACACACACACACGCACACACAAGCGCGATGGACCCAAATTCACCCAGATAATACTTACCACTAATGCACAGTGTGTTATTGATAGCTTTCTGTGCACCTTAACTACTTACTATTATTAGTCAGCTAGATTGTTAACTGTTTTTAAGTATTTGGGTACACACATTGATGATAAGCTGAACTTCACTGAAAAGGTTGATGCTATATGCAAAAAGGCCAACCAAAGATTTTTTTTAATTAGGAAACTAAAGGGCTTTGGAGTCAGCTGTAATATTCTTGAAAGGACATATGTCATCCTGAGAGAGCGTCCTTAGTTACAACATCTCTGTCTGGTATGGTCACCTGACTTTATTTAACAAGAACAAGCTGTCCAGACTTGTCAAAATGGCAGGGAAAATTATAGGAAGACCTCAAAAAACACTAGAAAACACACAGCACTGCAGTACACAGAAAAACTATGAAACTATTAGATGATGACACCTGCCCCCTCCATTCTGAGTTCAAGCTGCTTCCCCTAGGGTGGTGCTATAAAGTACATATGGCAAGGAAAAAAAAAATCTACAACGACTCTTTTATTCCAAATGCAATTTCCATGGTCAACTAACTATGGAAAGCTAGATGAAAGGGAGGTGTAGTAAAGAGCACTATAAATGGGCTGGAATTGGTGCTTTCTGCCTTACAGTATACCTGATATGTATGCATATGTGTGGGGGCTGGGAGGGAGGGGTGGGGGGTACATGTGATGTGCTGTGTCCATCTTGCGGACATATGTCTATGTGTAATGGAATGAATGTGTTTATTTTATGTACTATCTGTGTTTTATATACTATTCTTACCAGTGAGACCAAAGACAATTTTCATGCAGGACATGACAATACAGTATTTTCTATTCTGTTCTATTCTACGTGCTACACATTTTTGTAACACAACTTTCTTATATTCTGCACATATTATGCACATTATATCAAGAGCGGCCATTCTTATTTATAATAAATTAATCTATACAAATGTTGTTTGAAGCCATAAACACTTATATAATGTCACCTCTTACTGTAAGATGATGGCAAATGTGTCGCATATTGCACATCTAGCAGACACAGGACTAATAGCATTCATTTGGAGTTTGACCTGATGAATGCAAAGTCCAATATTTACTCTCCTCTCGTCACTTTTTCTCTGCAAACGGCTGCCTGCTGCTAAGTTCACCACAATAGTGCAAAGAATGATCCCAGTTCTTTATTTTCTTTACTGTAAAACAAGAATTGTATCTATTAATCTATCTACTCAAGGGAAGTTCTGCACTGTTATAACAGAGTATTGCGGTGTTGTTTAATCAGTCTGTACATGTGCACTGTAAATTTATAGGTAGACATGGAGCTGAAAAACCCTAAAGATTACTGGTGTGACTCCTGCCGAGGTCGTCAACACTGGAAATCCATGCTCTCGCAGAACAATAAAGCACCTCGGATAAGAAGTGCTCACCACATGGTTTACAGTATGACTAACGCCTTAGAGAAGAGTGTGTGTCTGAGCGTGAGAGCGTGAATATTACTTAACCTTATTGTTAGTCCAAACTAATTTCCTTAAACAACACGAGCAGTAAAACAACAGCAGGAAAGCGACAATGACACACCCTGCTTTGCAAAGTCACGTACACACACACACACACACACACGCACGCACACACACACACACACACACACACACACACACACACACACACACACACACACAGAGAGCTGAACTCTTTGTATTGATAATGTGGCACCTGAACATTGTAAGGGCAAAGATTATTTGCCACGTCATATTGTATTAGTTTGGATTATTGCCTTGATCCCTGCTACCACCATTGTTTTACTAGTTATTATTTTTTTAAAAATGTTTTGTGTCACTTTTAACAGGGAAAAGTCATCCGCTTTCCGCTCCTCAAGTTATACGGTTATATTCATTTTGGCCAGTAGATGGCAGTAGTGGCTTCGGTATATTAGTGCCTGGCACTGCAATACTTCACCGTAGAAGCGTTTTTTGCATTTACAGCAGAATAAAGTCATCTGGCACCTGGATTTCAGGAGGGACTGTCAGGACAATAGAGAGTCCTTTCTCAAGAGATGAACCGAGACAACTGAGACATGGAGTAACTCCAGGATGAGATCAATGCAGCGTTGTGGACCCTCGTCAATGTGTGTCAGCGTCTCAAGTGCAGTGAAGCAACAGGAGAAATTAAGAGGAGAGTCCCGTCAGGCCCTGATTCAGCTAGCTTAGAGCAATTTGGATAAGACTTAAGAGAGTGAGGAATTTTATGTGATCTTGCAGTTTATTGGCAATCTCCAAATATTCATTCAGTCATCACAAGAACAGTCTATTGACGAAGCAGAAATACAACGAAAAGCCTTTTGAAACAGGAGTATACACAGCTCAGCAGGCTCAGGCAGAGACACGTCATGTTCTAGGAGAAGATTGAAGCTTTGAAAACCAAGTTTAACACCTAAACATTGGTAAGAGAGAGAGCAAAAGAGAAGTCAATTAGCCTACAGTGCTCACGGCACCAGAAGTGACTTTGAGAAAAGATTTCCAGACAGGGCAGACTGGACCAACCAGATCAAACCTGGGCTTTAGAAGGGCTGCTCAGAGACTGAAATCATCAAGGCTGTGATTAAAGTACTGGCCTTTACCTTTGAGACTTCCTGGAAGTTAAGCTAGGCCTCACACTTTCCACATTAAGAACCATACTGAGAGGAAGTTATGAAGTGGACTCATCATCCGACCTGCTCCATAGACTCATGAACATATTCCAAGACTCCACCCCAAAGAGCCTCTGCTAAGTGATTTTCGTTCAGGGAAATAGAGCTCAGAGAGAAACTCTGGACGTCTGGTGTTGAGGATGAAGGGGAACCGTTCAGTTCAAACTCAATCGTGCACTCATTAGAGACTGGTCTGTTTACTGAGGCAGTGAAGTTTAAGTGAAACCTTACAACGGCTTCAGACTGGAAGCAGAAGTGCTAACAGAAGGCTAACATGCTAATACTAGTGCCATGCTAGGTGCAAACTAAAGGAGATTTAAGCATTTCATGTAGTAAAATCAAATAAAGATGTGTGCACACAAAAGTTTAACTTATTACAGACTGTGCTCAGCATTGGTAAACAGAGCTGCAGGCAAAGTAAAAGATTTGCTTATTGCATGCAGAGAAATTAGACCAGACACCGAATCTATCACTGCAGATCATGAACAGGCTGCGTAGCTCCATGCCACGGTGAGGCTGGTTGGAACAGTCCGATCTGGCTTCTGCATCCGGTTTGAACCGAGTGATAGCCACCATAGAGTTACAGATGAGGCTCTGATAGAAAAGATAAATGAAGCTGCCAGTCTGTAGTTAATAAGCTCAGGAAAAACATGACGGTCAAACTACCTGAGGTAAATGAGATACACACATAGCTGCAATCCAGCCACAGCCAGTTGCCTCTGAATGGCGAAACAGGCATAAATGATGAAACACAGATGAAAGAGGGTGGAGTAGTCTCCGAAAATTAAAAACAAGGACTGCTAAGCTTATTGAGAGCCTCAAGGCTGATGTTCTTGAAGTGAAGAAAATGTTCAATGAAGCAACAAAATCAAGGCCAAGCACTGACACCCAGCCATCACCAGCTGCAAGATGGCTAGAGGACATTCAGGTTGGTGACATGTAGTCATTGCTATCTCTAATGGTGGGAAGGTAGAGCAGATCCACACCAGGAAACAGGAGGGGGCTGCTGAGCCAGGACCCGCAATAGCTCGCCCTTTCTCCAGGTCTCCAGTAAATTTAGTTTCTCTGCAAAACACTCGAAAGCTACAAATACATCACACGGACACTCTGCCACCCCACAGCCAGACTGCAGGAAAACCTGAATTGACACACCCACGTCCAAAATGACTGGCAGAAACAACACCTCGGTCACAGCAGCACTGTCAGGCCACTTGCTTGAGCTTACCTGATTATTGAGTCGAGTTACAGCAGAGGAGCTGAACTCATCACGATCTTGAAGGTTACTTGCTGTTACCGTTCTTCTACCATGGGTTTACACGTATTTAACCTAACATGTACTAAGAATGCTTTTATTGGACAGGTAAGTTCCATAAATGTTTTTAACCATGGAAATGATTCAAGTATAGACGATAGTAGTGCAGTAACAGGTGTTTATGGAGGCTGTGGCACCCGGGACATTTTAGGGGCCAAGACTATTTGCAGAATTCTTATAATATGATTGTTTTTTATTACCTTGTTACCCCTCCGCAAACCTTTAGAAGATGTAGGGCAACTTTGACATGTTAGTGACTGGCGATTTAATCTTTTGCAATGAGAGCAACGTAGTCAGGATAGGATAGCAGTAGGGGAAGTTGGTATTCATCCAAGACTATCTTTTTTGTTGTATTTACAGTGTAATAAACTCATCTGGGACCTGGATGGAAAATGTCCTCATTCATTCAGTATGTAACACTAACCTGATTTCATCAGTACAGTGGGTTTGTTGGCCTGGTTCTACTCAGCAAGAAACAGTGATGAAATGATATACTTAAAGACAACAAGCATTAATAATGTCGCATTGTTTGTACACATCACTTATTGTATTTGCAGCATGTTTCAACAACTTGATTTATTAACAGAATTACACTAAAAATCTTTACATTTTTGACCATGTAAAAAAAAAGAGTCCATTGTCTTGCAGCTCCGGCCCCCCAGTGACGCAAACTTACTCCTACTGCAAGACACATTTGAAGTGTTTTATTGCTCAGTGGTAGGTATCCATTTTGTGTTTAAGAATTCATCTGCTGATCAAATGATTCAAGTGTCAAAAGCATAAATCTTTAGGTGACTCACTCTCAAGTTTGAAAGCATTTCAAATGGTACTTCACTTAAATCTAAAGGCATGTGTGTGGGCATCACGTCATATGTCACCTTAAAACTGAAGCTCTTTCTGTAAAAACTGCACACCGCCTCTAATACAACATGGTTTCATGACCTGCAGAATGTGAAAAAAATACAAGAAATAATCATCTTTCTAGCTTCTATTCATCAGAATTCACAAAAGCTGCTTCAAGTCAGCATTTTGTGAGGCTGGTTGATGGTTGCTATGCGAGTTAGGACGTTGGCAACCTGAACAATTTATAAGCCAGTTTCCATACCAACACGCACTGTCTTCTAACTATAGTCCATCTCAGCAGCATCATGAACTGAGTAGAGGCGGATGAGAGGATGAAGAAAATGTAATAGAGGAGAGGATATGAGAAGAGATCCTACTGATCTATAGACATATCTGCAAGGTCCAGTGATGTTTAGTGCTCTCACATGATGTTTAGAGATCTCACATGCAATAAAATAGCACTACCCTGCTTTGCCTTATAGTGTGTGTGTGTGTGTGTGTGTGTGTGTGTGTGTGTGTGTGTGTGTGTGTGTGTGTACTGTGAATGCACTCTGAACTACATCAAAGTGTATTTGTGTGTACTTCATATAAGACGTATACTTATCGTCAACATAAATTTAACCCAGCAGGTGAGTGAAAACAGCAAGTTAAACATATAATTTCAGAGTTTGCGCCTAAGCTGGTCCCCGATTGATGGTTCAACACTACCACCACTGATACAATTACAGGCTATTCAGCAGGTAGTCTGTCTGATATCTCCGGTGATGTCCATTCAGGTTTTGAAGCTGTGAGTGAGCTGAATGAAACACGACTTTGCTTGGTAAGAAAGGAAAGATTCAGAGTATAAAATGCGGAGTGGATCTGTGATGTTTCAAGGCTGTTGATTTGCTAAGCGTGTTGAATAATGATGACAGAACTGTCAGGGGGGATTGGTGGAGATTATCTGGTTTTTGGCTACAAGATGTGGCCAGAGAGGGTGAGCCAGCTTTTCTGGGCTTCCAGCAGCAAAATAGACACGGGTTCTGTCGGCCCGTGTGGTTTAATCAGAAAGTGACAACTGTGTAAGAACTGAAGTGACCCTGGATTCGGTGAGGTCTGACTCTGAAACTGTAATTACTGATCCTTTGATCCATGTGAGGGTCACTGTCACTCACTGTTAATGCACCGCAGATTCACAGAAACAACTCTAGACTGCTTCAGACTTAAAAACCAAAAGTGGGACACACCAAATGACGAATCGCTCTGTTTTTAACACGATGTTTACGACCTGTTCAATTAACATAATTTTTACAGCTAAAGTCAGATCACAGGTCCATACTGATGATACTCTCTATTTGATTCTGGTTCACTCCTCGTGTTTGTATGAAAAGAGGGGAGTGACGGATTCCCTGTTCTCAGTTAATCGAAACTCAAAAGGAAAGCTTCAAATCTTTACATTTAAATAAAGCTGCAACCAGTACAACTATTTTTGCTTAAAAAAGGACTAAGACAATTCAATTATTTTTCTGTCAATCAAATAATCAGCTAATCTTTACAGCTCAGGCACAATTCACTTAATAAACTAAAATGATTGATGATGTTAGTTCCAGACATTTGGCTGCACTACAAACATTTTGTGATTTATATGTTCAAAATGTGAAACAACCTTAATTCACCAGATGTGAAGAGTGAGAGCGCAAACTGCTTGTTTTTATATTAGGACATATCTCTTTCTAGAGCGCCCTCTATGGGTTTATTGTTGTAACTAATGGCATTACTAATAATTGCAACATGGACTCATGTTTTACTGATCAGGTAGGTCATGTACTGGCATTTCAGTTGTCAGATTGTGAAAAATCCATTGGCTGCTGTTTATTCTGCTCCAGCATGACACTTTTAGCTAAGTAGTAATTCATTAGTAGCACTCCACAAATGTGTCATTGGACCAGACTGCAAAGCATCTGAACCAAAATTTGCTATTTAGCAAATTACTAACATTAACGACTGACATGATGGACAGTGGCAGACGTAGACCCATTAACGATCACATCACTAAATGGGTTCCTTACGTTCTCATAACAACAGTTTGTTGTTTAACAACAATACATCATGTCTGCTGTTGTAATTGTTATTTAATAAATGGACTTTGGCTTTGCAGCCCTTTTCCAGGAGGTAAGTGGTTGAAAATATATGGTAAAGGGGCCACCTGATGAATGTAAGAGCTCACTCACTAACTAAACAAAGCATGTGTCTGGCAGAGGATAAACACAAGCCAAAGAGGTTTTTTTTTACAACACAGCAACACAAAGAATGTTCTTTCTAATCATTTAAAGCTAGTCTGCAAAGCATTAGTACATTTATTGACACTAATAAGCCATTAGTGAACCCTTTATTTATTAAAGTCCCAAACCACAAAGGTCAGGGATGACTATGGAAAAGGCTAACGTGCATCCAAAGTACTGTTCTGTGTCTGCAATTCATCCTCCATATTTGAAGAGGCTGCTCCTTTAAAGCTGATGGGTGGTACGGAGGATGTGACCTGCTCAGGAGACAATTTGTATTTTCCAGTGTTCCAAAATAAAAGATGAGGGCACTCATAAAAGCATTAAAATGTGTGTTTGTGTGTGTTTGTGTGTGAAACAGAGCTCTCCTCCTTTCGTAGTGAGCTGCTTCCTTCCTGATGTGCTGCTCAACAATGTCCAGACTCACACACACATTTCCTTCCTTTAGTGTTTGGTTATTGCCGTTCATGCCAGAGGTGAGTAGGAAACAGCGGGCAGTGAGAGGAGTCAGTAATAAAACCCAGGGGATGGGGAAGTGAAAGAGAGATAGGGAGATGAAGTAGGAGACGGAGAGATGGAAGGAAGGCGGCAAACCTGCTAATGGGAAGCTGAAGGTTGAGGGGGAGGAACCTGACCCTGTCAATCATCGCCAGTGCAGCCTCTGGTAATGTCGGTGTCAGCCAAAAATCTAAAAGGTGTCAGAACTGACATGGAGTTGCCTTTAGGTGAACAGATGCGTGCAGATATGTGCTAAAAGGAGTAAAAAAAAACACACATACACACACACACAAACCAAATGGGAAGTGGGTGAGTGTTGCATAAAACGTCCAACATGTGACGAAGGTAAAGAAGAAGTTTGAGCAAGGTTAAAATATGGAGAGACTGAATACAAAAGAAAGAAAAAAATGGCGATGGAGACAAAAGAAAACACTGCAGCAGGAACAGCTGATGTAGAAAGAAACAGAAAAATAATAGATGGAGAGAAGTCATGTAAGGGCAGCAAGAGGGAAAAAGGAGAGACGGAGGAACACCAACAAAACATCATCTTCCTCCCTCACACTCTTCTTTCAGTCTTTCTTAACCAACAACTAATGAGATGTGGGCGACAGAGTCCAACAGTGACACACTGCTTGGTGTGTCTGGGAACACAGACTAAATATTTGTGTATTTGCATGTGTTTACATTTGGACGAGTGCAAGTATGCGTGTGTTTTTCCGTAACCACACAGACCAACCTGGCTACATTATTACCTCCATGCCCTGTTCATCTTTTCATTTCTCTAATCAAATTGGTTCCTGGGTTCAACCAATCAAAACAAAGGACTGAGACTATCTGCTACGAGCCAGTGTTGAACAGGCTGAATAGATGCTACAAGTGGTAATGACGATGCCAGCGTGTGTGTGTATGTCTGTGTGTGCACGTTTTTGTGTGCGGCGCGCATGAAATAAGCACAATGACTCCGATTTGTTGCTATGGCACCCCTGCATATTCCTGAAGTGCAAAAATCACACAACAATTTCTAACCACATTTTACTCTATATAATGAAGCAATGAATGCATGAACCCTGGCGTGCAAATGGACAAACACACACACACACACACACACAAACTTGATGCAGATTTATCCTCCCAATGAGCTACCTTGAGTCTTTGGTACACACAGTGGATCAGAAGAAAGCTCAGGGACTAAATGGGAGTTATAAAAGTGAGTAACTGTATTTTCTGAAGGGAACTTTTACTTTGTTCTGGACACATTACATAGATGGAAATTGTAAACTCTACAAGATTCTACAGTAAATCCCTCAGAGGCAAATTTGTGATTTATGATATTAGGCTATATAAATAAAAACTGAGTTGGAATAGACAATAGTACAAAAAAAACCTCCTGATATCCTGCAGTACAAACAAAATCAGTGTTCTCACCTTCTGATTTTATTAGAGAGTAGAAAGTCAGATGTGTTCGGTAGCTGAAGGAAAGAATTGTTCATATCTACAAAAGTGACAGCTTCATGTGGAAATATCGGATGGAAATATCTCCGTTCTGTCGCTGACTTCTCTTTACATTTAAAATAATGATGCAAGATGTTTACAGCACAGATCAAGGCAGGGGAGACAGATACCAGGTTGTTGTTAAAAAAAAGTCTGTAATCCAACTGTGAAGAAGTTTATGGCGCCTCAACGCCTCGAGGTAAAACGCAAGTCGTGGTAGTATTTTAATTTTACAGCATCACATGATCTTTCTCAGCAGTTGTTACGAAATTGCAGATACTCAAATTTCCATTTTTGAGCACTTTTCGAGCATATCAGCTGACACAGATCTTTGGTTTCATAGGCAGTAAATCTGTAAATAATACAGCTATTTTAATTATTTTCATCAAAAAAAAAAAAAAAAAAAATCCCCATCACAACATACCAGAAGCACAAGGTTTCATCCTAAGATTCCTCATTGATTGCGTTCTCAAGTGATCCTTTCATACACTCTGAGCAGTTCTGTGGTTTTAATCATAAAATGTTTGGTCTTTTGTCACTTGATAATTGACAAACCAGATCATCTGAGCTGAACCAATCATCAGTCGATTGAGAGAAAATACTCTGATAAGCAAAAAAATCCAAGAGTCTTAAATATAAATAGCCTATTTTTGGGGTTTTCATAATCTTCTATGATAATACACTAATCTATGTTGCAATTTGTAATGTCCACTCGAATTCTTGGAAATTGCGATCAGCATATTTAAACAATGAACAGATGAATTGATAACTTATTGAAAAACCTTAACAATTAGATGCAGCTGTAAATTGATTATGATCCGTTAATCATCTGTTAACATTGTTGCAGCACATATGGACAACCTGGCTCCACTGTGAAGCTGAAACTCCTCTGCTGACCCAGAGAGGAGAGTAATGACAGAAACATGTCGGCAGTCACTGACAGAGGATACACGGCCGGTTCATTAGTTTGAGCACGACAGAAATGGAGCAAGTCCTTTGAAGCTCTGACGCAGGCAGGCAGTCAACAGGTCAACACAAAGACACACCATCTCAGCCTGAATACACAACAGCAATTATGGGTGCGCCAACACACACACACATATACACACACACACATTCATGCCATGAACATGCATGACACACACATCCACGCCTAAATAAACAGACCTCAGGCTTCACATGTTTGACCTTGCTCATGGCTGCACTCTTCTTTCCTGTTTTCACACTTTTTCTCTTCCTTCCTTCTTTTCCTTCCTCTAATTTTCGCCCTTAAATTTCTTTCATATTTCTCCTCTCTTATCTTCTACTCTTCCATTCCTCTTTTCAAACCAGTGCTGCTGTCAGAGTGCCCCCAAGTGTACAGACACCAAAACTACACTCAGCATATAAGAGAAGTCATCAGTCCTTCTGCTTTACTAGAGTTTCAAATCTATCTGCATTTAAATGTAATGTATACCTGGAATCTATTTTTGACAGTCTTTTATTCTCTTTGTTATCTCTCTTTCTTTGATTCTCTATATTTACTCAAGAGAACATGAAGCAGGTTGTTATGGTTGTCATTAAAGAATATCCCCAGTGCACCTGAACACACTGCGCATTAGCACTGCAGCAGCCACTTCTCATCTGGATTATTGTCAGGTACAACTGCACCGCTCCTTCTGCTTTATGAAGACTGAAGACCAAAATGGAAACCAGTTTTCTTGACAATTTATCTCCGGGGCACAATAACAATACAGCAGCCACAGAGGAGCACAGCTCAAATGAAGAGAAAACTTGTGGGCAGACTTCATCTGAATGCCCTGCATCCATTACAACATCACTCCACCTCCCAAACACAAACTTCAGTCTAACAAGTGCTCTTTCCATCTCTCCATCTCTCTCTCTCTCTCTCCTACACACATTTACACATCTCTGTAAGGAATACCAATGAGCTTATTGTTTCCATTTCAAAGAGAAGCACCAGGCCTAGAGAGGGTAAGAATTAAACATCATGTCTGTCCCCAAAAAAGAGGCCAAATTAGACAAAGACAGGAAACAGAAAAACAAGGCAAGAAAGAAGGAAGTGCTAATCCATCGAGGGGGTACAGTGCCAAGTAGGCCAGATTTACAGTATTCGGGGTATGCAGGCATCTTTGCCTTCTTTATTCCTTCCTCCTACTTCTTCTTCTTCTTTCAATCCAACTAATCTTATCATCTCTCCATTCATGTTGCCGTCTTTACGCCTTAGTGGCATTTTCTCGCGGATGACTCTGATTGACTTTGACATAAGTACTCGAGCATTGGATCTTGTGTGTGCGTGTGCACAGGGTCTATGTGAAGACACATACATACTCTTAAGTGTATGAATTCATGCTTGTACAGCTCATGCGTGTGTGTGTGTGTGTGTGTGTGTGTGTGTGTGTGTGTGTGTGTTACAAAAGATCAACACCCTCTCAGCAGGAACTCACTCCAGCAGGGAAGGAATCTTTAGTGACAAGAGGTTTGTACCAAGAAAAAGCCTATATGGTGTGTGTGTGTGTGTGTTTGAGTTAGAAAAACGTACAGTACATACCATCTTTTATCACAGAATAAGTAATTATGTATCTCAATAATGACATAGGTCATGATGTAAAAACATTAAAATCGGTTGGGAATCATTCACCTAATACATGTGACAGTTGACATATTTATATTCATATTAGTTTATATCATCCACGCCTGGTTTGAATAATGCATTGGACGATAGTTAGCTGGGACTCAGTAATTCACAGGACACATACTGACAGTAAGTTCCCAATCCTACACAGCGCAGAGATTAAAGGATAAAAGTGATTCCGCTGCACGATTAGAAACACTTTATCTCCTGATTACAGAAGCTAGGCCCCTCATAGCACTCAGCATTAAAGTACTGACAAAGCGTGATACTGAGAGCAGTGCACGTATGCATCCCTGTGTATGTGTGTGGAGCTCCATCAAGGTGTCTGTGCAGGCTGTCTAATCTCCTCACCACTGCTGAGGAAATCACAAAATCATTTTCTCTCCAATTTTCCTCACCTGTCTTCTTTGCCCTCTTTCCCCTCTCTGCACTTCTCTCTCTCTCCCTCCCTCCCTCGCTGTCTCGCTCTCTCATTCACTCACGCCCCTGAAGAAGTAACTAGAGCCAATTCTATTTTCTCTTGTTAACACGGTTTCCACTTACATGCTTTTCAGTACTTGATGGGAAAAAGTAGAAAATGATTTGTTTCAGCCTTTTGTGACCCTCTTCAATACCTTCCCTTTTCTCACTTCCAACACCTGTTTTCAGAAAGACACTCTGCTCAATTACACACACACAAACACGCACACACGCACACACACACACACACACACACACACACAATAACAATAGCGACAGAGTACACACATAAATGCATCCACACTATGGAATACAAGTTTTGACCACATGGGAAGTGTTGCCATTATCAGCCCAACAAACATATATTTAGACTGGCAGGATGTTTACACTGCCACACACACACACACACACACACACACACACACACACACAAGACATATATACACAACCCTCCCATGAACACATACACATACATGCAAGTACCTTCATCTTTATCACAGTCACTGATCAAGGGGATGAGAAAAGCAGTGCGAGAAACCTGCTGTCGCCATGGTAACGTGGCCATAACAACCTCCTCATTTCCTCCTGGTAAAATCAGACCTCTTCTCTTTTTTCCCCCCTTCAAGTCTCTCCTCTCCTCTCGTACATCTTGTGAATTCATGTTCTTTTAGTCTTTCTCTTCCTCCCCCTGATTCTGTTCTCCATCTTTGTGAACCCCAATCTTTTATCTCTCCATCTGTTTCTCTGCATTGTTGTCACAACTCCTCGCTTTCCAACTTTCCCACTTAGCACCTTTCAGCCTGCTTTTCTCTTCTTCTTTTTTTGTTGTTGATCTCCTTCACATTTTTCCATCTACTACAGGTACCTTTCAAGTCTGAACAAAAGAACCATAGCTGAAGACAAACATGAAAACAAAACAGACCCAAAGACAGCCAGGAAAACAGAAACTGGAAAAGATGCTGAGAAACAATTTGAGAAGGACAGACTTTGAAAAAGGGAAGACGGGAAGTTTTCAGAGCAAACTCCAGAGATTTCGTTTGCACCTATAGTTTAAAATCTGCAGTCACAGTGATATTTTGAATGCCTGCCTCGCCAAATGCTATGCAATGCAGAGGGATACAATAATATGCAACACACTATGATGCAATATAACTTTACTACTTAATATGACAGATTTGTAACTGCTAACAGGACGAAATTTGGATGGGGCAGAACTAGAGATGTTCCGATACCATTTTTTCCCTCCAGATACCGATTCCGATACTTGTGCTGTGGGTATCGGCCGTTACCGAGTACCGATACCAGTGTGTTAAAAAAAAAAAAATCATACTACCAGTGTGTTAAAAAAAAAAAAAAATCATACTACACCTGCCTGACTATGATATGATTATCATTTTGGTAAGGCCTGGCTCAGGTTAAACCCTTTGTAAAACATGAATGAATACAGCAAATGGAAGCCATTTATTTTTAAATAGAACAGTATAAAACAGTAGTGCAACAACATAATCGTGTTGTTATATCAGTAATGAAACCTAATCAAGCCGCCTACACATAAGTGTAAGCTAACGTTCTGTAGATGGCTTAGCTGGCTAACGTTAGTTCTATGCTACCCGTACTTATTACTATATCTTATTTTGAAACTTCTGTTTGAGAAAATCTAACTTGCGAATGTTATATTAACCTGGATGTTGACAGCCTTGCAAAGGGGGCCGGTGTTGATGGTGAAAGTTACAGTTCAGTAATAAAGGCGACGAAGAAGAAGAAGGGGGCGTTCCAGTCTGCATAAACGAGAACCCCCACCACACGAGAACACCCATTTTGTGTCTGCAGTGGGATGATATTGGGTGATAGCAGTACATCAACATTTGGAAAATAATATTCAGCACCACGCTGATTTTCTCCGCACTTGGAGCGTTGAAAACTGTTGTGGTGATTCATACTAAGATCACACTGCAGAACATCATGGTGGTGAACCACAAAGAAACACCGCTCAGAGTGAAACTCACTGACTTCCACTCAGCCATCAAAGCTGCTGAAGTCACACACTGCAACCTAATGCATAAAGGTGAGTCACAGATTTACAGATCCATGTTGAATTTGACTGTAACTGATATTTATTGTAATTGAACTACCACATTCGTGTATTTTCTTTGTAACACCACAACATGTCAAACTGTGCAAGAATAGTTTGTAATATCTGAAATGTGTTTCTCTCCTTCCTCCTTCAGGCGAAGTGACTCTGGACCTTACCATCACAGAGACTGCAGATATGTGGTCTGTGGGTGTAGTTCTGGCCACACTGTACCTTACCAGCTTGCCATACCCTCACTGCTGCCACTATTGTGCAGCTCCATGTCCAAACACAAACAGAAATATTGTGTATCTAGTTGGCTGATGTGATTTTATATATTCTTTTCCAGATGGTGGAGACACTGGGTCAGCTGGAGGACCAGATCCTAGATGATGGCACCCAAACGCGACTCTATTACAGCCAGAAGCAAGACTCCACAAAGCCAGTATGGCTTAAGGTATGAAAACTTGTCCTGCTGCGCTTAAAGCAGGTTGGACATTGTTCCCCTGATTTAGTAAAAACAATGACTTCACATAATGTATATTCTCTGTTGATTTAGACTGCTGATGAGCACAAAGCAGTGACTGGCTTCCCGCCCCAAAACCACAGAGGGAGCTCCAGGTTCAGCAGCCTGGATGACCTCGTGATGGTAAGTGGTCCTCACTTAACCGCACAAGTACAAATACACACTGAATTAACAGTAATACTCTGGGGGTAAAGGAACGGATTAATCTGAACAACAACCACTGACTTTGTTTCTAAATGCAGCTGTACCCAGAGGCGGAGAAGATCAGGGAAAAGACAGCGTTTGTTCACCTGCTGAAGCAGATGACGCATCTGAATCATCAAAATAGATTCACCCCAAGTGAAGCTCTAAGTCACTGCTTCATAAACATGAGCCAACGGGGAGGATGATGATGACACCAACAGATGGAGACTCTGATGCTGCTGATCAAAAAGCAGTCACTCTTGCCTCCATAGATGAAACATCCACTGCACCTGTACCGACGGACCCACATGACGCTGATTCAGCTGACCAAGGTCCAGTCACCACGATGAATCAGATGCTTCTGTAGCTGATGAAGTCACAGCCTCCACTGACTCTAACAATGAGACTGACCCGTATGGAGCTGATTCAGCTGACAAAGGTCTAATCACTGCATCCTCAACCAAATAAGCCTCAGCTCCCACAGAGACTGACATAGATGAAGCTGGTCCAGCTGATAAAAGCACAGCTGTGGCCTCTGATGGAGTCTCAGCCACCAGCTCCAGAAACAGTCAGAGGACACCACTGAGAAGGATGAAGGGGTTCTTCAGCAGTGGTCTTAATGGCAGCAGGGGCAGCGGTTTTAGTTGTTAGAAGTAACAGTAGTATTATAGAAGATTTTCAAGTGCAGCACAGGTGACACTGCCTGAGTGAGAGAGAGAGATTTTCAGCACCACAGACAGTCTCCTTTGTCACACTACAGCCTCAAAGAGAGAAGTGTAAATATTCACAGTAACCTAGTAGCAATAATCAAAATATAGTGACCACTTACACATATTAATGCATCTTTGCAGAAAGCTCTCCAATGTTTGGCTCAATTAGTGACAGTTTAAGTATTAGTCTTTCTCAACAGTATTCAGTCTTTGCCGATATTTCGTCTTCACTGCTGTCAGAGCAGAGAAAGCAGCCTTGAAAAGACAAGTTGTGGCAAAGGGTATCAAAACCCTTAAGGCTCACTTTCCTCACTCCAACACATCTCTGTTTCTGCCTCAGACTGCTCTTTCATCATGACTGATAACTTTAGCTGTCCCTCCTAACAGTTTTTCTGTTTGTCCAAATTTGAATGAATTAACTAATTAAGCTAGTTAGTTGCTGCCACAGGAACTACAGTATATCATGGGTAACATTTGACCTTAAACACAAGTTTTTAATTTGGGCAAAGGAACGTCATTTCATCTTTTTATTTCCACTGAAAAGCTACCATTACATTTTTACCCTCGCACCAGTTAGAGGCAGCTCATGCACTGCTACACTGGGAATCCCTGCTGTATGGGAATGCTCCGTGTTGGTGAAACTTGGAGAATGGACATAGCAGTTTTTACCAGACTTACCCTCAGTTATGTCCATGTCTATAACCACAGAATGTCACCAAAGTGTAGTTTGGATTAATACTGTCAAGTTTCATTATTACAGCATGACTTATTTGCAAAGTTGGAAGAACACAAAAACACCACAACTCACTCACTGAATGGATTGAATTTATGACTGAAACTGTTTCCTTTGAATATTCAATAGCTAAAACGAACAATGCAAGGTCAATTTAAGCAAGTTTCCTCCCGTACATTAAGGGATCACTGCATTAAAGTGTGTGAGAAAACCAAACACTAAATATTATCATGGCTGGAACTGTATCACTTATTAATATGTGTGCATTTGTAAAATGTTTTAATGGCGCTGTAATGGACTGTTTTTCTGTTTAGTTTTTGTTTGGCTTGTTGTGTGTTTGATTTTGTTTCCTCTTCTTTTATGGGTGTGGATGTTTGGAAAACTTAACTTTAACATTTATGAGTCATATGTATGCAGCATGACTGCATTTTTTAAAATTTATATGACAAAAAAAGATATCAGCATATTTCAAATAATATATATGCACTAAAAGATTTTATAGTACCAACACTGAATTGGACGACACTGACTGCAGGTTAACAGTTGATCTCTGTGCTCTGTTGGAGCGTTTTTCATAAAGGAATCATATCAAGATGAACCACACTAATCCAGCAGGAATAGTTACTTCCACTCTGCTACTCAAGAGGAAAATCTGTGTTTTCTTTGATTAAGGGCTGCGGGACACGTGATGTGTGTGAGCCTTTGCTCTCCCACAGGAGGGCTGACGGGTAGTGAGACAGATGAATCTACAGAGGGAGAAATCTCTGGAGGAAACATGAGAGAGAAGCATAGAAAAGCATTACTCGGATGCTAAAAAAATACAGGTGGCAAATGCCATATCAGGTTTACCAATACACTGAGGTCTGTGTCTTGAATTATGTGACTCAATCAAACATTTTCATGATAGAAGTCAGTGTAGCCCTTTACTGAACAACATGAGCTGGGATCAGTGTTACACCCTGTTGGATACACAAGGAAGTAGCGTGACATTACTCAGAAAGCAGTCAACAGGGTGACACTTCCAGGCATGTCAAATCCGATGGGTTTTTCTTTGCTCTAAGTTTAATTTGCATACTAGGGATTTGACAACCAAATCTTACACAATACAACTTTACATATAGAAAGAAAAGGAAGGCCTGCTGCTCACTCAAACCTTAATGTTCACAACAATCACTGTTGTGGCTCAGCCTGCTCTCAAACATGTTTTCTGGATTATAAATCAAAGCCCTGACTTGCAGACTAATGTCCTCTCATATTTATTTTGCTTCCACTCTCTTAGCCCCTTTGTGCAAATGGAAAAATAGTCAGTTTTTGTGTTTCAAAACTAAATTGTCCATTTCGAGAACACCTTCGTTCAAAAATTCTGAATCAAACATAGTGTGAACAGGCCAATCCCAGAAGGTGAATGTTTTTTATAAAACGGTGTTATATCACGGCTTAACTCTATGAACATCTAAAAAAAAGCTTCTGTTTGCCTCCTGAAAATGAAGAATTGAGATTGTAACAGCATTCGAGCTGACAGTGAGGGCACTAAATGCTGCAGGATGTGTATTCAGAGGTCAGACAGTTGCTGCAAAGGCGAGAGCACACATCACAGTGTTGTTGCTCGTGTGAGGTCCAGGGCTTTCAGCTGCGACTTTTTCTGACCTCTTCTCAGAACCGCAGGAAACCTCCAGGAATCATATATAGTATGACGTAGCCTGAACACTCAACACTTCTATTTAGATTAACTTGACAAGTGGAAAGTTCAGAGACGCACCCACATTAATTAATGAGTAATTTCTTCATATGTTACACAATTACTTCCACATGTTAAAGTTAAGGTGACATAAATAACATAGATGCATATATAATCCCACATTATGTAGACTGAACTGCTTTTAACACCACGGAGACGATGACTCTGCTCTGCATACAGATAGCTAATTTATCCCTGTGTTGCCAGTATTCACATTTTTAGCAAATTTCAAAAATAAAAAAAATATGAAAAACTGCATGATGGCACCTGCTTTTGACACCTCTTCGCAAAAAAGGTTGTTTTCAATTAACTTCCAACAGAGGAGAGAAACACAGAGGAGAGGATATGGAAACAGGGCGGCAGGGAGAAATTATTTAAAGTGTCACTCTGCTCTGAACAAGGTTGTGGATGCAAATGAGTCGAAACTAGTTTAGAAATATGTGTGTGTCTGTGCGGTCGATCGTAGGCTACTTCTGGGGACACATTTTAGACTTAGGACCGGTTAATAATTGGGGATGGCTTGTCCAATTGGGGACAAGGTTAGGGTTATGTTCAGGTTAGAGTAAGGGTTATTGTTAGGCAAGCAGTGATTATGGTTAGAGCTAGGGTAAGTCTCCAAAAAATTAATGTAAGTCTATGTGATGTCCCCAGAAGTGTATGTGGAGTGTGTATGCATGTGTCTGTATATCAACATGTAAATGTGCCTGTATCTGTGTTTTTGTTTATGTCTGAGTGTGTGTGTGTTTGTGTGTGTGTGTGAACACGTTGATAACAGGTTCACCAAAATTCTTTCCCAAAGCCAGAAAAACTTTCTCTTTTCCTCAGCTTATCATCTCACTTTCTCTTTTCCTCTGCATGGCTCCCTTCCTGTCTCTTTCCCCTCACTTATCTCCCTTAATCCCCCTGGCAGCCTTATCCAAACAGAGTGACTTACAGTACATTAATGCAAACAGTGGAATAAATGAAAGCTCATCTGCAAACATCAAGCACTTTAAGCTCCTTTACATACCCCGACCTCAGCGTGGATAAGTGAAAGAAGAAATCCCAACACAAAGCACAGCTGGATTAGCAAAACACTGTGTCTTTAAATTCAGTGTGTACCCTCCACTGTACAGAAACTTCCTAATAAGGATGAATTACTCTTTTCATCAATAGAACAGTACATTAATAATGTCCACTTATTGGGCTTAATGCCAAAAGGCCACTCAGTGTGGACAAACGGGCCCAAACCTCAGCAGTGTGTAAACAGTGTCATCTTAGACACAGAAAAAGCAGCACATAATGTGATGTCTGATGTGAAAACTTACTCCAGCTCAGTACTTACTTATGTGTGCTTTCTAGGGGTAGAAATCTCTTGGCACCTCGATTATTTTTCTTACTGCACGGTTAATATTTTATCAATTGATACAAGAAGTCAGATGAATATGAACTCCGTTTTACTCCGTACTTTAAAAATCTGAATGTCAACATTCAACACGCATGTTAAACACGCTGAGCAGCTGCAGGGTTGTAGAGGTGAGACAGACTGAGCACAGACATATTTTCTTCACCTCAGAGTTTACGTTGTTTCATGCTGCAGTGTGTGCTCGTCAACTGCTCTCGTTAGCTGCTACGCTCTGCTAACGTTAGCTGGGTGACAGCATTAAAAGTAAACTAATAATAATTCAATATTTGAGAGTGCTTATTTTTTCATATTATTATTATTATTATTATTATTATTCATTACTGTCTCTAAAACTCTCCCTACTGTGTTTTATCACCATTCCAGTGTAGTTGTACTGATTTAAGTGGACTAGTGCGAGGCTGTGTCCAAAATTACTAATTTTATAGATGTGTGAATTACAGATGAGGGACTCCACAGCTGTCACCAATGATGCAAAATGTCGTAAACAAACTATTGAATAAACTATTACGTCTGTATTACACGTGATTTCAGACGCAGCCTATTGTTAACATTCGGTCCCTGCGCAGCCACGCAGGTGTTTTCACTTAATCACACTGATGAGCCCTCTGCTCCGGAAACTGTTTAATCAGGCAAAATAAGTGAAAACAGCTGTGGAGGTGTAATATGTATGTGTCAATGCTTTAATGCATCTTAAAACCATTTATCCTGACTGCCATCACTTTCCGACTGTAGCTTAACATATACTAAAATGTGACGTCAACAGATTGCCGGCCACTGATTGATCAGAGAGGGTCGTCACTGAAGAGTCATGAGCACGACGTCCGACACAACAATCAAATGGCCATTTTTAAATACCGGCAACAGCGTTACAGCGATTCGGCTCTCTTCTCTTGCTTTGTGTGTGACAAAAAGCCACAGACCGAGCAGCAAGTACACCATCACCTCGGTGTCCTCCATTGTTTATGTGTTTGTGTCGAGTATAAAATGAAGTCACGGCAGTTTCGTGCAGCAGTGGTATGACGACCCCGCTCAAGTTGAGGAGGTACTATGAAGTAATGGAAAACGATTTCCCTGGTACCAAAACCGAGTAGAGTTGAGTCGAGTAGTGCTAGAGCTGTATAATGGAAAAGCCCCAAATGTTGTGAAATGTGTTGTGTTCGACTGGGGCAGCTAGCTGTCTCAGCTGTAGATCTAAATTTATCAGGGTGTTTCTAGTCGGATAGCACTGTTTTTGTTGTGATGTGACATTATGCCGGTTGTTTGTTGACATTAGTGGGAGAGAGCCAAGGCATTCAGGAGTGCACAGAAACGTTATCTTAATAAGTTCATGGAAAATCAAGCAGAAGTAATAGAATATCAATGCACAGGTTGTTACAGGCGACCAAGAAAGCCAGGGTCTAGTTTTTTTGAGTTAGTTATATTAGTGCCTGTTCACTCACTGGCAATAAAAAAAAAAAAAGATTAAAACACCAGCCCCCCACCATTCAACAGGTGCTGGAGCCATTGTGTTTACATTCCCATTTACAGAGTCAGTGCTATGTATGAACACCAGATTTATTTCAGCACACAGAACAGACAGCTAGCGGACTGTAGGGAGATATTCACTGAATTTGATGGAAAGTGTAGTGGATTCAAATTGCTGACTTTACCTTTAACATGGTGGGTGGCTGATTACTTTCATTGGTGTGTCATGTTGAGTGTTAGTTTTAAAGTCACATTGATGCATTGCACACACAATGTAATTTTGCTAATGTCACATCTGGTTTGGTCTGTGGCACTTAATCACCTACTGGTGGCTCTTTATGCCACTTAGCAGTCTGCCGATCCTCCTTCATCTGCAGACACTTTGTAAACATATCTGTAATACTTTATATTTCCCCCCTCCTGTGAAAACCTAATGATCCCGGCATTAGTTTCATTCTACAGCTCATCCTTTGAATAACCATAATTATACACAGTAAGATTTAATAATTGAGCAATCTGTCGGTCTCCAAGATAATATAGCCATCACTAAAAGGGAACTACACTGTGTTAGTTTTGAAATCTTAATTACAAAAACATATTGTCTGCCTGCACGTGCAATGCATCTAAAGCTGAGAAAACACAACACTGGAATCAATAATGTCAGAAACGAGCATTCATAGTTGAGCAACAGTTACTACAAGATACTATTCTGGGTGTATTAGTGAATATGTAAATCATAGGTCAGATCAGTTCAGTCCCACTGTTTAAAAAGGCCACACAGACACAGTGGAAACAAACTCGCGGTCATAGAGTTCAGTATGTTCCACCCACAGGCTGCAGTGATCACATTCATGGGTCAATATGTGACTGAAAAGAAGTTGCATATGCACACAACAAAACGGCGTACACAGGAAAAGGAAAGGTTGCTCACACAACAGTGATGGAGGACAGGAGGAAAACCAACCCATGGCATCGTGTTATTTTACACTAGTTGGCTACTTATCTTTACTTTCTTATCTTCAAATGATGTTATGTTCAAATGCAGGACAATGCAGATACTTTTGTAGGGGCAGGTGCAAGGGAAGGACAATTTTATAAGCCAATAAAACATTGCTTTCAAAATAAAAACACCCTGAGTGAATGGTGAATGGTTGCTTGTAAAAAAAAAAAAACATTTATACATGAAGTGCTAATTTTAGCCCTGGAGTGGTGCAGATGTGCCATTTTACCAAAAAAGTTAACTTCATGTTCTCATGAAAAACAGACAACATATCACATGATTTCCTGTGTATTTTCTTAGTGTACCCAAATGTATAAAGTACCATGAAGCTCATAATCTGATACAGGTACACATCAGTGCTGAATACTGGAAAGACTGAACAAAATTCACAGATCTAAAAATGCAGGTTCACATCAAAAAGTATTAATGCATGTATTAAAAATACATGACTTACATACAATAATTCATATGCATGGTATACGAAAAATAGCCTACAAAGCTGACATGTTAGCACTGTTGTTATTGTAGTTACTTTTTGTACTTGAATGTCTTAATTCTGTTTACTTTAGCTTATTATTCAATATTAGGGCTGGGCGATATGGACAAAATCAAATATCACAATATTTTAGACCAAATACCTCGATATCGATATTGCAACAATACTGGTTGTTGATTGGTTAAGGAGGGCCTACTTCACAGCATCATTTTACACATTTTGGCAAATCATAGGCTACAGAATATTAGTATTTAAAAAACGAGGCACTTTAAAATAATATAAAAAGATCCTGCCTTAAGTAGCACAGCAGCATGAGCCCATCCTCCTCTGCTCTCCTTTCACAGCTTCACACACTGCCCTTACCCATCTTTACTGCCCTGCAGGTGTCGCTGTTGAAGCATTTTAATCAGTTCTGTGTCAATTATGTTTTTTTCAACCAATTACTCTTTTTTTCATATTTTGATCACCCTCTTGCTTCTCAAAGACTTCCTCTGCCTCCATGGACGAGCCTCCTCACCGACACACCTCACCTCAATTTCTTTGCTTTATACATGAAAATGTTGCGTCAATACATTTTTGGGAGCTTGCGAATTTCATGTAAGAGGACAACCTTTAATTTCCCTCAATGCGGTACCTCTATGAATAAAACATGTGAAGGAGCGCTCTGAAATATCACAGCCTTGTCTCATAATTTGACATTTCAGCATCTTTCAGTACACCTGCACACTTGCACAAAGCCATGCAATTAAATGAGGTAGGACGGCGTTTTGATACGATTCAAACCTTCCTCAGGTCAAAATGAATAACACACATGTTTATACATCCCTGCATGTCAATAGGCTGACAGCTTTATGACGACAGGTGTGGTTAATCATCATCATCGTCATCACACAGAGCAGGAATACAAAGGCTATACCTCAAAAACATCACAAATATCAAAACTCATATAAATATTACACAAGATTTATCAACACTTATATCAAAAATCAACATCACATATGTTCTGTAATCATTTTTGACACCTCAATGTCGATATTGTGACAATATTGTAGGGATGACTATCAGTGCTTTCTCAAAATATTTACGCAATGAGATTTTTGATTAAATAATCATCAGTAATGTGGATATGATGGCTAAGTGGATAAAGGCAGATAATAGAACAGTCTGTTAAGCTCAGAATATTACATATTACATTTTAGTGTAATGCAGCCTTTAAAAGCAGGAAAAGAAGAAACTTGATCAATATCACCATATTACGATATTCAAAATCTAAGATGATATCTATAAAATATCACGATATCGATATGATATAATATTGATTTATTGCCCAGTGTCAAAACTTCATCTATACATTTTCAATCTCTCCCGCTCACTGACTTCTGCTCTTTTCTGCTTTGTATCATCATCTTAAAAAAAATTATACTCACAGAAATTAAGCCCATTAGATATTTTTGTACTATGTAAATACACACAGCACCCATGTAATGTTGCTCAAAGCTGCAATTATGTCTTCACACACTGAATCTGACCTTAAACTAATTAGATGCATGAACTCCCCACATAAACTATAGTATTACTACTCAGCCTGCTCTCTTATTGTTGACAGTACAGGGGAATAAACCCATGCACACTCACACAAACACACACACACACAGACACATCTTATGGTACACGCTACACTTCCTCTCATTATAATGAATGAATATAACAGAGAGGAAAGTAAAGGTGTGTGAGGATCTGCTTGAGTAAACAGTGTGGTGGTGTTTGGAGTGATAAGGCTTCCGGTCGTCTGTTGGTTTAGTTCCTGTGTGTGACGCTGGCGATAAGAAAGCAAACCTGAGCAAACCTAGGGTGCACATAAATCTACACACATATGATATAACACATGTAGACACACAAGCACATGCACACTAAACTAGGTTAAAACCTTAACCTGTGTGTCACATACTGCATCTCTCTCTCTCATGTCTCTCACACACACAAACACAGACAAAGGACAACACAGTGTGCTCTGTTGTTCACAAACCAACATTTACACATCAGTGACCATGTGGGCTTTGTCCTGATGGGAAGTGACCTAAGAGCTAAAGCAGCTAAAACACAAATCTAGCAGAAGAGGAAAGCGAGACGACCTAAGATACTAAATGTCTGTTTTGATTAATAAACAGAAAAGTTCCAGCATGATGCAGCTCTCTACGATGCACGTATGCTTGTATTCGTCTGTAGTGTGTTTTTCAAAGTGTCTCAAATTCAAAGTAACCATCATTAAACAACTTTTAAAAAGCATGAAACTCAAGCTACCAGTGATGCACCTTTTCTAAGACTCACACAAATTGAAGATTGTGAGGAAAGCGCAAGTTATCTGATATAGATTTCTTGTTATTATCGAGTTGATCAGTGTTAACTACTGAAAGTTTGCATCAATTTTTTTTCTCATCATCCTTTTTTGATCTAATACCTCCAGATTTAAGTAAGAACTGTATTAACTATATTATTTTGGCAAAGTTCTTGCTGCTGCTTATGTTAAGACAACTATGGCTGCATGATTTTATTTCATTATCGATTAATCTGCCAATAATTTTCTCGATTGATTGTCGTAGTAGTGAGAAATGCATGTTATAATTTCTGAGATCCCATGTTGACCTCTTCAGTTGTCTTGTTCTGTCCCATTAACAGTCCAAAATCCAACTAATTTATCTTTACCTTCATGCATGACACAGAAAAGCTTCAAATCCTCACTTTTGAGAATCTGCAATGAGCATTTTTGTGTGACTAAAAATGATTATTCAATTATCAAAATAGTTGCCAATTAGTTTTCTGTCAATACACTCATCATTGCAGCTCAATAGACTGTTGTATTTTGTTTGAGATTTTTTGTTTTGGAAAATGGACAGAAAAGGACACAAAAAAAAGGATGGGATTATACTTTTTGACGTAAAATATTGAATTAAAGTATAGTTTTAGAACAGAATAGGTATCACATGGACAGCAGTATTAAAAACAATATCCTGCCTTATTTTCATCTGACTGATATGATGTAAGACACAAGCTACAACTCCATAATCCTGCATCAAGTGTTTAAGTAAATAACCTCGTTAAACTTGTATTTAAACTGATATAAGATTACTTGGATTAAAATCCCTCTAAACCCAGAAACTACTTCACAGTAAGAAAGAGCTGAGATAACTTAGTGGTTCACTCAGATGATCTGCACAAGCAAAAAAAAAAAAACCCAATAAACAGAAGTTCAGTCATTACAGTAATCGCTCATGTTTTGAAGATTCGAACAGTCTTGCAGCAGCGCAAATTAAATTCAGCTGGCAGTGATTTTATATACTTCACTCTAATGATGCTGCAAAGTGCAAACTGCAGAGAAGGAAATATGGTTAATTATTCCCCAAGTTACGTTTTATTGGTTAAGTTCTCCGTTCACATTAAAGGAAAAAGAAAAAAAAGCTGATTAAATGGAGCTTTGTGAAAGTTCAGTCAGGAAGACAGTGTTTTGCATAGTAGGCGTAGTTTGCTGCTCGTCCCACTGTTTCCTGCTCATCTCTAACTCTAACCCTCACACTTTGGTTGTTAGCCTATCATCTGGTTGCCGTTGTTGTTAAACATCTCTCTCTTGGCTCTGATCTGTCTTGCAGCTTGTTATTTGCGACCCTCCACCTCCCCATCTCTGCCCAGTCTCCACAGGATCAGCAGTCCCATCACTTCATCGGCTATCAGTCTCATCCAAAGTCATCAGGACTCAATTTAGAGATCCATCTTGTCCTTGTGGAGTCCAAGCATGAAAGATTTTATGATTATTATTTATATTCATATAATAAACAAACAAATAATTATTTATAATGGTGTTGCATTCAAAACAATATTTTCAGAGTGTCAAATAAACAAAAGTAAGACAAAACATTAAATGATTTCATGTACTTTTCTAAATTAAATGAATCTGTTTTTAGCATTTTGGCTAGTTTGGTCTTTTGTTTGTGCATCATTTAATATTGCAATATGACGTGAATATCAGTTAGGACTTATTTTTCTAAAAGCATAATGAAATAAATTATGTAACCATTACTTATCAGACAACAAGAGCAGGGCTGAAAGTGGCAGACAGGGAGGGAGAGAAAATATGAGAATGAGCAACAAACATTGAGGAATACAAGAGGAATATAAAAAACAGACAAAAGCATCAGAGAGCCAAAAGAAAGAGAGAAACAAAGACTTGTGGAGAGATGGAGAGAACAGTAGATGAAGAAAGAGAGAGAAAGAGAAAACGAGACAATCAACAGAGGGAGAAAAAAGAGGAGGCCACAAACAAGTTTAATAAGCAACTGCAGAGCGATAAAACAAGGCAGATAACACCCACACACTGATCTAAATAACACACACACACACACACACACGCAGTAAAGTAAATGGAGCAGAGGTGAACTCCCAGAGAGACAGGAGGAAACAAAGTGTGAGATGAAGGCTACTGGAATTGACAGAGTGCAACCATAAACTCACACACACTGACACACAAAACCGTCTCTGCACGCACCCGCACACACACACACATAAAAGTGTACGCACACACCAACATACACAGACATGTGCTGATTATACATGCGGATATGATGACATTTAATCCGGTACCCCTTACAGTGCTAACATGATTTTCCATGGCAAGCTAATTAAGCAGCTCAGCAACCTGTAGACTCTCTCTCTCTCTCTTTCTCTCTCTCTCTCTCTCTCTCTCTCTCTGACTCACACACACAGACAACACCATCCTGAACACACAGGCATGATTTAATGAGTCAAGTTTAGCTTTATCTCTTTAACACCGTACTATTCATTAACAATGACAAAAGGCAAAACCTGCCCAAGGGCACCGTGCGTGCGTGTGTGTGTGTGTGTGTGTCTAGTTAAGCAGCCAATTAGACCCCTCGTCTTTAGATGGAGTGCTGTAGCTTACTTCTCCTATCTTCCTGCTCGTCTCACTGTTCAGCAGCATATGTGAGCATGTATGTATCTTGGTGCATGTGTGTGTGAGTGTGTGTGAGACCCTCTGTGCATGACTTTTTGCATTAGCGTTTGTGCAAGAGCTACAACAACTGACATTATCTCTGTGATATGTGACGGCGTTAGAGGAAACAACAACTGGAATGACGAGACTGAAATTTAATGAAGGCCAATGGAGGTTAATAGCAGCCCACAAAGCCTCTAATAACACTTTATAGACAGTGACAAACACACACACACACACACAAACACGATGACATTTCAGAGGTTAATAGTCTGTTCAAATGCCTTTATGCTCCCAGTCATTTGTCAACATTACCTTTCTAAAAGGGACAGTTCACTGATATGCGAGCGGCTGGAATTTTACACAGTCATTCATTATTAATAGCCGTCATAGAATTATTGAGCAAGGGAGGGAATAAAGAGAGAGAGACAGGAAAGCAAGAGACGGAAGGGGGGAGGCATCATAAATCAGTGATCTCCTCAAAATCCCAAAAATCGGTCATGAAATTATAATTCACTGATCACTGCTTTTCATACAATATTCATAACGTTGACTCTGTAGTTTTGCTAATCCTCTAAGCCATCAGAAGGTGCTATAGCAGCAAACCAGCAACCTGCTGACTAGAGATTATAAACTCACAGCATATTCACATATATTAAGGCTTTATTTATTTCATTGTGACATAAATTTGCCTGTGTGGCTCTTCTCGTGTGAGGCACTGGAACAAATCTGAGTAAATGACTGCGCAGTTTCACATTGAGGTCCATTTTGTAGCTGTTCTGTTTTCACCCTGGGATTGCAGATGTTCAATTCTTCTTTTTTTCTTAGTACTTTAAAGCCACAATAAACAAGAATGACACCTGAGCAAACTCAATCTGCTGATGAAAATCATGTGATATAATAATAAATAATAATACTAACACTAAAATGTATTTATACAGCACTTATCAAAACTAGAGATTACTAAGAAAGAAACATAAACTGTATATAAAATGTACGTAACATCCGTGACGTCACCCACTGGTTTGTGGACTGCTGCTTGGAAGCGAATAGTTTCGGATCTGGGCAGCGCCATCTTGAAAATTTCCGGTGCATGCCGGGTAAAAAAAAAAACACGGATTCTACTTATATGGGCATCAGGAGGAGCATGAGGAGCCCTCCTGAACCTGTGAACCAATCAACCTGTCAATCACGACGTAGCCACGCCCTAATGCATACCCTGCTTTATTGTCAAATATAAAATCAGGGAGACCAAAATTTCACATATGAACATCATACTGCATTGAAGAAGGCTTTAAACTAGCGATTGAGACCATAAACACATTTTGAAAACGTTTACTGAGGTTATAGATCAAGTGATAAGTTGGTGAATTCTCCATTGACTTGTATAGAGACGGAAGTCCTTTTAAAACCAAAATGGTCGCCCCCTGGTTGCCTTTTGATAGAATGCAGTTTTAAGTTACTTCTGCCTTCGCATGATTTCAGAGGACCGGAACTCCCCACCTGGAAACAGTGTTGTTTTTGACAAGCATCTTAGATTTAGTCTTGTCTTAGTCTTAGTCTTTTGGACTAAAATGCTTATTAGTTTTAGTCACATTTTAGTCACTTCTATATGTGATAGTTTTAGTCCAGTTTTAGTCGACGAAAACTCAAAAGGGTTTTAGTCTAGTTTTAGTCAAAAAAAAAAGAAAAAATAAGAATAGTCTTTTAACAAATTAATTTATGTCAATAAGTATTGGAGATTGCTGTTGGGCAGTGTCACACATAAGTTGTGAAAATAGCAGCAGATCTATAAGTTCAACACATTGTAAGCTTGCAGATCTGCTATTTTTACAAATAATAACAATAATAAAGGAATGGTTTTAGACATATAAGGTTTCCACCCAACGGCAAATTTCGGATCTAAGGATTGTGTATTAAAAATATATAAAAAAATATCCTTGTCGTGAGCCTTAAGGTGCCGCTTAAGGTTGGTCGTATTTTTTCCGCCTACTTTGTGGCCACATTTGTCACCGTCTTCCTTCACAATACACTCTGTTTTATTATCTGCTGGGTTATATTTAAAATACACCCATATGTCGTATCTACGTTTGCGACCACCGAGCCCCTGTGTTGAAACTGCCGCCGCCATCATGGTCCATTGTCTGATGAGTAACAACAGTGTGACGTGTTGGGCACGTTGTGCGCTGAACGCCAGGTGGTGGGCGTGACCAAACAAGGATAGACTGTAGGCAGCAGCAGATACTTTTTAGGTTTTAATTGACACACACAATAAGGAGAAATGTCATGCATTTTAAACGTCTGACAGATCACCCACTAACATTTTCGTCCATTCTCGTCTCGTCAACGAAAACTCACACACGTCTCGTCATGTTTTCGTCATCAGAGAGCTATGTTTATCTCGTCACCGTCTCGTTATCGTCATGAAAAAAAGTGGCGTCAACGAAATGATTTCGTCATCGTCATCGTTGACGAAAACAACACTGCCTGGAAAGAAAACAAATACAACCAACCAAATGCTGACAAATTTAGCCAAACTGAATGAGGTAAAAACACATTTTCAGAGCAATGTAAAACATATATCTAGCTATTGAATAGGCTACTTAAAAGAGGTTTTTGAAAAGAAATGACACTGACACTTCAGTTTCAGTGTCACTGAAACCGCTTTCAAGTTCCTGTCTGAAGACCTCAGACTGCTGCAGGCTGGTAAGGGGCAAGTCATTTAGAAATATAGTCTGTAGTGAGGCCATGAAGTGCTTTAAGACATATCTTTAAATTGATTCTGTAATAAACTGGTAACCAGAGACAAAAGAGGGCGTAATATTATGTCTTTTATTGGGTTTTGTTAGTCTGACTGCTGTGCTCTGTACAATTAGAGGAATTGTTTTCTGATTTGTGCCAGTTAGGAAATCATTACAGTAATCTAAACTTGAGGAAATGAGAGCATGTATGATGGGATTCTGTGTCTCTGATATGAACAGATTTTGGAAATGTTCCTTAGATGAACAAGACTGGACAGTCTTAAGATGAATATCAAAAGTATTATATGATTGTGAATGCTAAAGAATAGCTTGTACTGTCAATGGACCGTGAGATGAGATTGTACTGTCAACTAGTATCTCAAACGTCCAAAAAAACAACAACTTTGAAGCTAAAATCTGATGCCCCTCACAGAGCTTGGGATGTGAACATTTGAATGAACGAGAACATAAAGAGAAATTGAACCTAAAGGCTGATCTTGGAAGAGGCTTCAGAGGTGAAGGGGCGTTAAATTGCAAAGCAGCAGGTAGTGCAGGAGCACCGCAGTATACAGATGGACTCAGTGCCATCCTGATTATATCGACCACCTAGTTAAGGGATGACATAATGTTCATATATGACTGGAGGGTATATGGATGATGTATAATAAAACAACTTCCCAGCCTGCCTGAACTACCCCAGTGCTACATATCATGAATGTTGTGTTTACAATGACCATAACTGCAGCACCAGTGCAGGTTAGATGGATGACTGGTTCAGGATGGAAACCACTATGTGTGGCAACTCTGATGTCCTGTTGTCGGTCAATTAGGTTCCTCTCCTCTCTTGTCTAATGGGTCTGTGCATCCTTCCTGTTGGGAAGCTGATGGAAGGCACACCTAGCAGCTGGCTTCACAAGATCAACATGGTCATCATGCGCGCACACACACACACACACACACACACACACACACACACACACACACACACACACACACACACACACACACACAACACACCAAACACACACACATCGACAGGAAACAATTTGGCAGTTCACTGGGCAAACTGGTGGTTATTGGACAATAATGGCCGCCATCAGCTACTACAAACACCACCCCTTCCCACATCACATCTACTGTATAAATGAAACCATTAAGAAGTAATATACCATGACCACGGGAAAATACTGGTTTCTGATTGGCTGGAGTGTGTCCATTAAAATGTTGTATCACTTCAATCATTGTTCCAGTAAAGAGTTAAATCATTACAAATCAGTGCACAAACTTTAACCCTTTATAGGTCAGCTTAACGTTTGGTAGAGGTCACTTTGTGTCATGATATCTGTCAATGAGAAAAAAAACCCATGTGTTATGTTGTCATGGCCTCAAAGAGATAGGAAAAGCATAAAAATATTTTTTTTAAATAGCACTTTCTTGGGGTGACTTACAAAGGGTTAATAAACTACCATTAATTGTAGCAACAGCATTTATTTATGTTTATGTTTTCCATTATACATTTCCAGAATTGGGCCACTTCAGGCACAATGGAGCACTGCTGGCCTTCTTCTGGTATCCAAATCAAATGTGGATCTTTTTTGGTAAAGATGCAGCGGTCTCAAGTACAGTATGTGTATTCTGGATGTGGGCCAGTTGTGGTCTATCTATTTTTTTCTCGGTCGACAATCAGCATTGTTATGGTTGCATGTGGCCCAGATCATAAGGAAACAGGAGCGGACCGCCCAAGTGCCATCACTCCACGCAGTATGTGTGCTGGATGAAAGCGCCACAGTTATTTTGCTATCTGGGTTACCTGCTAACTCTGGTTAAATGGAGCTAACTGAGTAACAAACACACTTATAATATGAATGACAACTTTAACACTGCTGAACTCAAGCATCAGTGTCCCAAAAGACAAAATAACAGACTCTATAGAGAAAAACTACACTCCGCTTCACACCATGGCATTCTTGAACTATCCCATATCAATTATACTTAACTTTCTTACAAAAATATCCTGTTTTGTATTTAATGTTAATTTTTAAGGGGTCATAAATTGATCATTTTCTACAGCATTTACAGCCTAGACAAGTTTGCAGGATTCGTCCCTAGCTGCAGCTAACAATTATTTTCATTATAGAAGACAAAAGTCTGAATGTAACAGACTATTGAACTTTGAACTATTTTAAGCAATTATAACTGTATCAAGACAATCTGTACCTCTGTTAGACAGACACAGAAGCATACAAGTACACAAGACGCAGTGCCACTAAGGAAATTAATTCTTTAATACCACACAGCACAGCAAGACCAGAATAAATCAGCACTAAACTGACGTCTCTCACACAATTTGGTCGACAAGTTACTCTCGCTTGAGAACTATTTGACTGCTGAGAATTAAACAAAAATGTAATTTTGCAAACGCTTCCTCTGTGATTTGGGCCGTAAGGGCAAACAGCATTCATAATAAGTGTGATTTTTTATATCTTCACACAGGCCCACACATCAGAAGGATCATATCTTAAGTGTCTGACATCTGTCAAATCCTTCCTCTGTCCTTTCTTTTCCCTTTCTTTCCCCACATCTGGCTTCCGGTCTGTGCGGTGATGTGAGGACATTCATATAGAAGCAGCTATTTAATGTTAAGACTAACTAAGACTGAAACACTCCAAGACCTTGCATTGGGTTTCATATCTTGATTTTATGCTTCTAAAGACAATCAACAACAAACGGCTGAAATTAAGAACCAGATGTGTCCAGATGTAGATCCAACTTGCTTCCGATGCCCAACGTTGGCACAACTTTGCTCTTCTATTTTTGAGACATTTTCTTATAGTTATAGTCCTGACCCTGTAACTGTAATCTCTGGTGTGTTCTCTGGTGAAGCAGCAGTATCTGTTGCCCAGTCGTAGCCATTTCATCTCCCAATGCCTTATTTTGTTCAACTGCAAATCAGCAACCCCTCCTACACACAGGCGCTGGGTGGGGATGTGATGGTGCATTTAAAGCTTGAGAAGGTTGAAAATATTCAACTAAGGGATCAATCCAGGGATTTTACAAGGGCTGGCAGCCTTTTATTGCCTATTTTTGACCTCCAACTCCCTGCTAAAGACACTGAAACACAAGAATACAACTTAACTGATTGACAATCTCTGTGCAATGTGTGATAACTGGTGTTATTTATTTATTTCACCATTGTTGTGTTTATATTCTCTATATCTTGTGGATGTCATTTGTGGTCTCGTCAATTATATGTGTTGTATATTTTTGCATTTAAAACAAAGCCAATGAATATATTTGGATTTGGATTTTCCCGCTTCTCTTTTCAGCTCCCTGTTGTCCATCAACCCTCTTTCCATTTTGGGAAATGCCAGTCAGTGTGTCCCTATGAATAAATTACTGCTGGGACCTAACGATACAGTAACACATAATAAGATGGAGAGAGAGAGATGCGGAGAGACTGATGGGGGAAGGATGAGAGAACTATATCGTCACTGGGGGTAGAGAGGAGTCGAAGTAGGTGAGGGAGAAAGGAAGAGGGGGGAAAAAATGTGGGATGAGGAGGAGTGAGAGAGAGAAAAAAGAGCGAGGGAGGAGAGAGGAGGCCCATTTGGTCTCAGTTGTAATGTATTATGTATCAGAATGGGCCGACCAGCATGAAAAAGCATATGAAGAAGTGTGTTCTCACATGCTCCAGTGTGTGTGCGTGTGTGTGTGTGTGTGTGTGTGTGTGTGTGTGTGTGTGTGTGTGTGTGTGTGTGTGTGTGTGTGTGTGTGTGTGTGTGTGTGTGTGACATGTGAACAAAAGACCTTTATGAATAATGAAAGCTTTCAACAGAACTTTGCATCAGTTATTATCAGAGCCTATAATTGTTTTTATTTCCCGTAAAATCTGGGAGTGTTTATTTTACTTACTGTATTAAAACAAAGTTACTGTTTACATCACAAACAATTTAACCATTTTGTGTTTTTTTTAATGATTTAAACCTGCAATAAGTGATTTACTTTGGGCACATTGAGCCAGGAACACAATACTGGCATATTTAAGTTCATATTCATAACATCCATATGAACTTATTAGTCCATTATTAACTTTTTTTTATATTTTATATTTGTTCCCCACTAATTCCTGAGGGAAATATCTTGCTCTTAAGACACAAAATACTCCATTAAGTTCACCAGCTAGTTACTAAAGTGTCTCTGTTGTTGGGTGCTGTGCAGTTAGTGTACAGCTGGCTTTTAGAGCTGAAAAGAGGCTGTCTGTTGTGGCTACAAATGACATTGATTGCCTTAAGACCAAAAAAATAGGCTAAAAGAATACAAAACACTACATAGAGCTGAGAAGAGCAACAGACATCACTTCAAGCAACACTCTTTTACAAAAGAAATATTGATTGTAGGCACTTCAGAGGACTCGGATACATAATCTGAACCTCGCCTGCATGTTTCCCCCGTTCTTTTTCATATATTCTTTTATCAGCATTCTCTTCACAGGAACACTTTAAACTGTAGCAAACCAATTCCTCTAGCAGCATGTTAAAAACAACTACATCTGAAAGGAAAGGGACAGAAAATCTGCATGAATATCAATTGAAATTGATTAGCTCCTTCATAAAATCCAGGTATTCTTTTAGTGAGTCCAGTATGGAAAATCAGTTTAGACATAAGTTTCATCCCTCACATATACAAAGGTTTAAAGAAAAATTGATATAAGAGGCATAACATGCTGTTAAATGGCACTGTGAGTAAGAACAAAGAGAAAGAAAAAGCTGGACTACGATAAAGAACAGAGAACATGAGGTTTGATGTTCTGTATTGATGTGGAAAAAAATATTTAAAAAGGATCAATCTACCCGACACCAGGGAGAAGTTGAAAGACATGTGGACGAAGAATAAGACAAAAAATTAAGGAAGGAGTAAACATGAGCAGGAAAGAGAAAAAGGCTACGTGTTTTGAACTCCTGATTAAACACACACATCTGGAATCAATATGTTACACATTCTTCCACTCGTCCACCTGTCCGTCTTCACACCAGTTTCTCATTCAGTCCTGCTTGTTGGCTGTCTTTATCTTTCTGAGAGCCGCTCTCTTGTAAGAGCACAAACAGAAGCAGCTATCGGGAATCATTAAAGCCACTAAAATCTGCCTCAATAGATCCATAAAACATAAACAGGGACATTTACTATATGTCGTTCTGCAATATAGTTTATATTACAGTGGTTTTTGAAGTGTGTTTAAAGCAATGGTAATTAAAGTGATTTGTTGTTTAATTTACAAGCTTATGGATTGGGCGTTGTAGTAGATTTCATTTGATAAATGTGTCAACTCTGATTTTCACCATGTTTCACAGACTAAATGCTCTGTTTGGCCAATACGTCAACAAATCAGGTTTATGTCTTGCTCACATTGTAGGATGCATTTCTGTCACTGTGTTGCTCTGTGCACACAAACAAGTATGTACAGTAATAAGTGTAGAACATGTCCCAGTATTCATTTTGTTAAGGAAAACTATGACTAAATATGTTTGTCAACAACCTTTACTTTGCATGACTACAACAACATGATGATGAGACAGCACCAATGTAATTCAGCACAGACTGTGACTTTATATTTTTGACGAAAAAGACAAGACTATTTTTTTCTAAATTGCTATTCAAATACCCTGTTGATTGGATGGCATGTGCTATTCAATGACTGGCACTCTGGTTAAGATATTCGCAAAACAATTATTTTACAGAGAGCAAGTCAAGTACTTTGTGCATCTAAAAAAAATGGTTTCAAAACATTTTATTGTCTGTGCAGCTCTGATTGTTTTATAACAGTTTTAAAGAGAATATTGGGCCACAGTTGTTGAATTTTGTTAATTAAAGATAAATATATAAATAAGATCATGTTTCATGTCTGGATATATTCATTAAATCGATACCATCAGAACAGACACTTTCTGCAAAGCTCCATTTTTTATTATTCAACCTGTGTTTTCATCAGATAATGATAAAATAAAATCTATCTAATCTCTAAGTTTGACTAAAACTACTTGTTTTGGCTTCACTAGACTGACATAGATGTTCAATATGATCTGATGGATAAAATACACTAAGTCTGGACAGTTTTCATTGACTAAAACTATAATAAAATAGTTATGTTTCTCTTTGAGTAAGATACAAACTAAAATGTCCAGACCTTTAGACAACAAAAATTGGATTTAAAAAATAAGATGAGGTTGGTAGTTTAACCAAACATTACAAAATTATTTGATACATGCAAAACAAAAACAAAAAAACAGCTGACATAATTAACACTAGCACCTCCTGAATATAAAATGCAAAATCAACAGCTGGAGCCACGTACGGTGTATTCCCTTTTCAGCTTTGTTTCATTAAGTGCACCTGCTCTCCAAATGTTTCCGAGGTGAATATGAGAATTCATCAAAGTCACAGGCGTATTTAACCTTCGAGTTTCTTCTTCTACTATTCCAGCCCAGAAAATGATCTCTTTCTGACAGCCAGTCTATCATGTGGGTTGAGATAGTGGTATGATAAACTGGGGCGGTAGAGAATAAGGAGTCAAATCGACACAAACACTATCAACAAACATGAGGCAGAACTGCTCGATTCAAAGAAGGCCAGCTCCGATCAGAACAAAATACCACCTCCTAATTACTGGCTCCAAATTGTTGGTGACATCAAAGTAGCTTCCCAGACTGCTTCCTCCTCTCCAGGGAACACAGAGGTTAAAGCTATCAAAGATACACAAACTCTCTCCATATTGACTTTGATGTTGGGAGGAAGGCTGCACCTGGAGACATCACTGAACCTATGACACACATGTACTGTCGGCTCTGTGTGGGTGAAAACTTGGGCAGAAGCGGCGCACATCTGGACACATGCAGCATCCCCAGCAGTATCACACAAAGCTGTAAAACGCACACACAAGAGCACAACAGGCAAACATTGGCAAACTCCTGGAGACTTCTTCTTTCATACAATTTCTGATATTTCTTTTAATGTGTTCACATACAGCTGTGTGCACATGGATGTATATTTACAGTGTGTTTGTGCAGACATGCATAAGTACACGCGTGTACAAACAATCCCTGCCAGACCCCCTGCTGGCAGAAAAAATTGTTAATTTTTTGCTCGACTTGACTGGGAAATTTCTTTTATATATAAAAAGCAAAAAAAAAAGATTACAAGGCCTAAGAGAAGCCAGAATGACAGAGACAAAGAGAAGTGCCTGTGGCCAATTATGACTGTGTGTCTACAGTATGTGTCCATATGTGTGTGTGTGTGTGTGTGTGTGTGTGTGTGTGTGTGTGTGTGTGTGTGTGTGTGTGTGTGTGTGTGTGTGTGTGTGTGTGTGTGTGTGTGTGTGTGTGTGTGTGTGTAGACTAGAGGCATGATGGGATTGGTGCAAAAGGTGACCAGTTGGACTCTTTTAACACACAGATAGGAAGATGAGGAGAGACATTCTGACAGATTCATCATGCAAAATGAAAAAGAATCTGCCAGACAGACAGCATCACACACACACACACACACACACACACATGCACAAACATAAACAGGCAGAAAACGCACACCAAGACTCATTTGTTTTGACAGTAAAGCAGCAAAATGAACATTACCCTCTAATTAAGAACTCTAGATTCACGCTGCAAAAAATCTGTATGCATCTGTGGATATGCATGTTTTTTCCCCTCTCTCTCTATTTAAAAAAAAAGGAAATGTCAGCATTTTTGCCTTTTTTGCACAGTGGCTAGTGAAGAGGCAGACAGGAAACAAGTAGGGAGGGAGATGGTTGTGACATGCGATGAAGATCCCTGGCTTGAATCAAACTGGGGATGTTGTGGTTATGTGACTTGCACAGTAACCATTCAGCTATTGGGTGCTTACTGGAGTCTGTTTCTGTGTGCTATCAATTAGAAGTTATTAGAGTTTCACAGGTGGAAACTGTCGGCAGGGTGGGGGAAGGCTCCTTAGCATGCAATTAGCATATTATAGTGCTGCTGCTTCAACAGCCAATCAAACAGAGAAAATGCAGTCTGAATACAGATGAACTGGTCCCTGTCATACCAGACTGCTTCACAGCACTTCTGCAAGACTTCTGCACAACAATTAGGCATGAGACAATGTGAATGCGTGTGTGTGTGTGTGTGTGTGTGTGTGTGTGTGTGTGCGTGCGTGTGTGTGTGTGTGTGAGTGCGTGTGTGCGTGCGTGCGCCTGCATTTTAGTGTGTTTGTAACTTCTTCTTTACCACACATATGTGGCCTTAGGCAGAGTGTGTTCCTGATGGAAAACAAGAAAGGGTCTTTGACATTGTGTTACATGCTAGTGAACTAAAATGTGACACAATTACATAAATGAAATTATATTTCATAGTCACAAAAATTAAAGCATTTGCAAACCCTAAAAGCGTTAAAGTTTTTACTCTTTCTACCAAACCCATCTGGATTGAATTGTTGCATTATATGATTTCTATAATGTGGTGAGGCCCAAAATCTGGAGACAGTTTCACGAGTTAAAAAACAAAACAAAACAGACCAAAAGATGTTCAGTTTACTATCATGTAAGACAAAGAAAAGCAGCTAATCCTCACAACTGAGAAGCTGAAACCAACGACTGGCAGGACTTAAATGCTTAATTCATTATTGCCACTGTCACAGTTGATTGCCAGCCTTCAAGGAGGCAGTTCTTATCTAATAGAAGCCAGTCATTAACCACATCAATGAATCAATGACTACAAACACTGTTGCTTTCTCCCTGTGGAGCCGGCATGCAAACTATTTTGGTTGAGTACATTTCTGCAGTCAGTCTGGCGAAGGCAGTTTGTCCAGTCGCTCTCCTCTCACCTCCAAAGGTTGTACAGCTGACAAACGACTGCTTCTGTGGACAGTGGCGTTGAACACGGGGTCAAGTGAGAAGTTTGGGAGCTCACAGAGAAGCAGAGAGTGTGGATGGACTGTTGCCCCCCCCCCCCCCCCCCCCCCCCCCCCCCCCCCCCCCCCCCCCCCCTCATGATAATATGTGAGAGGAGCCAGAAGTGACTCCGCAGCTAATGCATCTCTCTGGATTCCACCATATTTCTTTTTTAGTCGTTGCCTTGGCAATGCACATCTATGAATTTGGGGGGCTGAGCTTCTGAAGGAGCATGAAGGTTGGGGTGGATTTGTTTGGGTGTTTAGTTGAAACATGAACAATCTTTCTCCAGAATAACTGACTCTGTCTTTAACTAATCATTTCTCCAGTGCTACCTGTGCTGTGATATTGATCAAAACAATGATATAATCCTTATGTAAATATTACCAATACTAATAAATACATCGAAATACTATAAATAAACTGAGTAAAATATTTAAGTGTTGCATACTTTTAGCAAAGTATAACTAATTATTTGTTTATTATGGACCCTTAAACAATTTCATCTGCCCATTTTGGGACAAAGCATCTCTTCTTGGCACTTACACTTGCTGCTACTTAAAATACCTTTATTAAGACTGTCATGTTGTTAAAGTAACTGCATCGAGCCTCTGCCACAGTTCAATTGTGCAACTTGATTTATACTACTCCACTGTGCAATTTAAAACCTCCGGTGCGAGCACTTAACATTTCTATCCATATGTGTGTGGACCTTGTTGTGGAAGTGACTGAACTCAAGAGCACTTTGTGACAGTGTGGTGTACATGGTTGGTTTAGAGTTTACATAATGTCCACTCTGTCTTCTCAAAACCACCAGTTTTCTCTGAGAGGGCTCCCAGACGTCTTCAGTCTCCCAGCGTTGTGTAACTCACTCATGTGCAGACTGCTGATCCCGGCTCTGTGAATCTGTCTGCAGCTCTGCTCCAGTTATCCTATCAACACACCTCCATGTTGTGCTCCACTGTATGAAAAATACTTCCACATGCTATTTTTCCCCCACTTTCAGCAGCTGTTCTATCTGTCTGCAGCGCAATTTGTATATTTCTATTTCTATCATGTTTATCCATTAATATGTTTTAAATGTTGCGTGCGTGTCACTGGTGTATATGAGTGTGTGTGTGCATGCTTGTTGTTGTTGTGCATGTATATATGCACATGATGAGCACAGCTACAGGCGCATGCCCACAAGCATTTTCTGGCTCTAGAGGAGATAGCTGAGCCAGATACCACACACACACAGCTGATGTTTTTGGTGCTTTTTGAGTACCTTAACCAGAGTGCCAGTTACAGGATCCAGCATCTTCTGGTCGTTCCTTTGCCACACTACAACACAACACATTAATCATTTCAAGAATTCACTTCTTCCAACCTTGAAAATGTCGTTCATTTTTCTTCCAGTCTTGATTACTGCAAGTGTTCGTGCTTTCATGCTAAATAAAAAGCCAAACATCCATCTTCCCTCCTCAGCTTGTTCAAAATGCTGCTGCCAGGCTCCAAACTAACTCAAAGCATCGCTGCCCAACCTTCACTGCGCTGCTTTCCAGAGGCTGATATTTTAACTCTGTATGTGTCAATGCCTTGTTCCTGCACAAAGGTTTCTGTGATCTTCTAGCAGTGGATATTTGGTGACCAGCTTGTGGTGGGACAGGTGGTGGATACAAAAAACAACAGGAGCACTGGAGTACAAGGTACAAGCTCCTGAATTGCCTGAGGAAATCCTGCAGTTGGTCAAAATGTTGCAAATAAAAGTAAAAGGAGCTCTCATTCATTGTGCGAGTACTTAATGTATCTACGTCTGTATTTATTCGTTCTCATTTTAACAACTTGCCTACTATCTTACCTTTATCCTATATATCTCATTGGTTCTGTTTTATTAGTTAATTTTGTGTCTTGATGTTTCTGCTCCCTCTCCCTTTGGCCTATGGTTCAATTGTCACCTGCTGTGTAAAGCAGCCATACAGTGATACTGCTGGCTGCTGTCTGGTTTTACGTAAGATGTGACTGCAGTCGTTGGTCGTTGATGTCAAGATGAATACTTACAGTTAAACTGGGCTGTCCTAGTTTCCTGCTGAAGTCATAATAAGACTTAATGATAAGAGTGTCTCTAGTCATTAAGTTATAAAAACTGCAGAAATGGTTGAAATGGCTGTACACTGGTGTTCTCAGGTTCAGGTTCTGCCCTCATATATACCTGCTATATCCAGTCCGAGCACTAAACAAGTGAAAGTTTCTTTCAATCTTGACGAAAAGTAAACACAGAAACTAGCCGCCTGTAGCAGCTTATGGTGAACTGCATGGAAATCTTTATCTGGGGCAGCCTGTCAGCTAACCGAACCACCCGGCATATTTATCCACACACGCCGGTTTGTTTATGTGTATGAGGCTGACTTTCACCACGGTCAAACTGTACGGGAACTAAAAAAAAAAAGTAAGTGCACGGACAGATTATCCTATGGATTATTATGACGTCAAATATGCCCTGATGTTGCCTGAATCTCTATAACAGAGTTGAAGAGAGCAAAATGAACATGATGCAAAGAGCTCTGAAAACTCTGTAAAAAAGATAAATACAGAGAGAGATCAAAAGAGGAAACCACTACACCTTGGGCAGAATATAATACCTCTATATGAAGGGTAACCTGTGACACCATTAGTTGCTAGGTAACCTGGACAACCCTTTGAATGAAACACCTGCCCTTCACCTATCAAGCAATCTCAACAGCCTCTTCCTCTCTCCGTCACACCTGGCTTCTCTGTCTGGCGGGTGGGATTTCGAGCTGGAAAGTCAGGACAAAGAAGTGTGAAAAAAAAAAAGAAAAATGAAGGAGGGATAAACGGACAGATGAGACAATGACACCCAAATGAAGTGATGACCAGATTGGAAAAATAACAAATGAGTAATACAAGCCCTACAGCAGGGGCCATAAAGAGACTGTGAGGAGAGACAGATACACAGTCAAAAGTTTATCAGTCCATGTGATCAGAATAATGGTCACTGTGTTCCCATTTGGTGATCAGCATAAAAAAAGCTGCCGAGTGCTAATGGAGTTTATGTCAAAATATTGCATGTATAGTCGCCTGCAGACAGCAAATACTGTACAATCAGTCTCTTGTGAAAATGACTGGTATTATATAAAATACAGTATGTGTGTGTGCATTGTATAGTCTGTGTGTTCATGTGCTGTTGAACAAGTCATTTCATTCATGTCTACAAGCATCACAAAACCCCTGAATGTCCCAAATGCGACACTTATAGCCTGTCAGTGGTTTTATCTCTGTATGAGTCAATCAATAGGGCCGATCGATGAGAAAAAGCCCTGCAGTCAGAGCGAGAGGAAGCAAAGCACAGTAACACATTCTGCTACTCTACTGTAAAGATCGAGCGCAATAACGCGGACAATGAAAGCCAATAATAGCTACTGTAACGACATCTACGTGACGTCGGTCAACAAACAACTAGAGAACAAAAATCACAGAGAAAAAAAGGCATGTTCAGAAGAGTAAAGAGCGAATAAGAGTGACATGAAACAACTTTAAGAGCATCTGAAAACCCAACAAATAAGATAAATATCAGTAAAATCAGCATTAAAAATATTACAAAAGGATTAAAAAAAACACCTACCAATGCAACAAAAATAATGCCACACACCGCAAATGACAGCCAAATTAAATTAGTACAGTTAACCTGAGTCATGGGGTTCACAGGATTGACCACAGTGGTGTTTTAGTGACCTTATCTGCACAAAATGAACCAAAAAAAAGGATTGACAAGGATGAAAAAAACTGATGTGCGAGAAGTAATCCCACGTTGCTACACTTTGAACCTGTCTCTCCCCCGAGTTTAAGAGCTACGCAAAAGGGTTTTTTTTCTGCATGTGAATCTGACATTCATAAATAATGTAGTCCAGTCATCTTCTGTCATTTTAATCTCGTACTTCTTTTCAGCAGCTGCTTCAAAAAGTCACTTTAATTCCACATACAGTATGCCACCGGAGGATTTACTCTTACAGTACTACTACTAGAGTTTGTAAGTGCAGGAAAAATGATAAGGGACAAAACACTTGGTAATTCTCAAAGCCATGTATAAACCCTGGTAGTTATTAATAAGACAGTTGTGACAAACTAAAGGATACTATGAGGATAACTTTGTGTTTCTGACCCATGCAACTTTTTGAAGACAGACACACACACACATGGCCGTCTGCTCAAACACGTCAGCAAAACTACTAAAACTAAAATAGATGTTCACACTTAAGCTGAAATGCCCTTCACACTAAAGTAGTCCATGCATTCAGGCATTGTTACGTCACAGCACAAACAACAAACCTTAAACAAACTTCACAAAGCCTGCATGTGCTAACGCTGGACGTCAAACCTCATATGCTGTCTGCTGTCTCTTTGGCAGATTACACCATGTTTATTCAAAGTTGTTTTAGTCCTTGGGTCTTAAATAAGGATGACACACACACACACACACACACACACACACACACACACACAGAGACACTTGCATTGCCTATCAATGAGGTCTCGACACATACACCAAAGGGTTCTTGATACAGTTTTCTAATTAAACCAAAGCTCTATGTCCCAAAAACAGCTGCCCAACCTCCTACCTTAATCTCCTGAGGGAGTACACACACACACACAAACAGACACACACACACACACACACACACGAGAGTTGTAGCCACTGACAAAAACACCTTCAAAGACGCTCGCACAGTTTTGGCTGTCCGTCGGTTCACTGACAGAACTGAATACATACATACATACATACATACATATTGTATACACACTTATTATTACACACTTGTAATCAGTGGACACACAAACTTATACACTCATACACTTCTGCATGCGCACACACACACACACCAACACACACGCGCACACACACACACAGGAACACACACACACACACACACAAACACACACAGGAACACCTGTCTGTGGCAACAGTCCATAGAGATAAGAAGGCTGACAGGAGCTGCTGGAGCCAAAGCTGGGAACCATGGGAGCTGTCATGCTCATTTCCCCGTGACACCTCCAGGCTCACACACATACACACACGCGTCCTGTGATGACATTGTATTGACTTAAATGTATTCCCTTGAGGCTTATACTTACTATAACTCTACTACAAACTGTACTGAACCGTAAACTGTATGAACCAAACCTTCCCCTTAACTTAACCCAACACCAACCTGCTGTAGATTCATACTAAACCTGAAAAACATGTGAAACCTTAAGCTTTAACCTAAGCGTAATTCTAGCCTGCATCTTCAAAATAACTCTTCCTAATAAGGTGAAACAGTCGTCACAAGCAAGCAGCTGGCAAGGTTTTCTATTCTTGTGTGAAACCCACAATAGAAACACACAGAGATGACATACAAACGTACACCGTTACATGAAATGGATACTCAGGATTAAATACTGTAAATACTAATTTTACATGAGTTGCAGCGTTATTTTAACATACTGTAACACATCACGATCAAATAAAAAAGCATGGGGACAATACTGACTGTAGTCATTGTGTATTGCAGACACAGTAGAAGAATGATAACATTTATAGACTAACGTTATTTGTGCTGCAGCTACAAAGCAGGTCTGCAGTTATGATAGCTTACTGTACGTTTCAATACACCAAAGTCCGTCAGATTCTTTATTCAGAGTGATATCAAAGACTGTTATTCCCTTTCAGTGTACTGCATACATGAAAAGTCCCAAACTAGAATTAGACTAACTTTAATTAGTGAAACATTCATTTAATAAGCTAACTACACTGTTTTATGCCTGCAGCTGCTTTACCATAAAAACCTTTTAATAGCAGCATGGTTTACGTCCACTATCAGATTACCAGCAGGGCTTTTGTTGCATTTCCTAATGATTACAGCTCACACCTTTATAGATTATCTCACTTACTGTATACAAAAAATCTAATGGGATCAATACTCTGTTAACAATCTGGTGGACTCTATTCAGTGCAAACATCTCTCCTCAGCTTGACCTTGATCTTCCACACTGTTATGAGTTTCATTTCAACTAGGGAACAAGGCATTGAGCTCCTATTTTTCACATTAAATAGCTATTAATACAGTGCATCAATTTGGAACAACCTGCTGGAGAAGTTGGATGACTTGTATGATGAGTTGTTCAGGCTGTACGGTGGATTAAAAGCCCAATCAAGAGGAACTAAACAACGTTTAGCAATTACTAATGATAAAATGGATTTCCACTCTGTTAGTGATGGAGACACTTGTATTACATCTAATTACATATATTACACTCTGTTTAACATTAATGTTAAACAGCTTGTTGGCATTGCTAAATTAATGCATCCATCTCCTTCCCTCTGGCTTACACACAAAGTAAAATACAGGCCTTGTTATGGCACTTATTGAGTGAACTGAATCAGTTGGGTGCAGTAATGTAGCCAAAGTCCGCACAACAACCTGAGTCATGATTTTGTGTGGCGTCTTTGGGTTGTTCTGTCTTGATTTCATTAGAATTTCACAAAAAATCTTGTATGACCCTGGCCGATCGACTTCCAGAAAAAATACAGTGAGTTTTTAACAGTTAAGCCTTTGGATGCTTTGTACAGTTCATCACATGTGTACATACTTTTTTTTTTTTTTTTTTTTTAAATACAAGTGAGTTTCCCTCAGGTGCACTGGTTTCTTCTTCAGGCCAAATTCATGCAGGTGAATGTAAGACTGGTTCAGATGTGAGTGAGTTTATGTGTCAGCCTTGTGATTCACCAGCAACCTGACCAAGAGTGAACACCAATGTGAGTCGGGACTGGCTCCAGACTCTTAGCTGTCCATTATCAATTACCTATAAACTTGAAATGGATCAGTGAGTGGATTGATAAACCTTACATTAGGCTGTTTATCATCATCTTCTAATTGAATTGTATGCAAGATAACAGAAGTACACTTTTTTATAGAATGACAGAATATCACTCTGTCCAACCTTAAATGAGAACATATAAACACAAAAAGCACTTTACTGCACTGTGTGTATGTCGCTAGGATATTTGAACATCTTTAAATGTTGGGTGATTATGTGTGCACTTACTGCATATGTTGGCTAAACTATGAAAGGAAATACGGTGTATCCATGAAAGCAGGGATGGGAGAATAAAAGATTTTTAACATATATATTTTTTAAAAGCAACTCAAAGTAAGAAGATACTAGTGAATTTATAAATATTGTGATTTCCTCACAAGTGATTTGAAAATGCTGTCGCTAGTTTTCCAAACATTCAATCATGTATTGATTTCCTGATTTATTTTGAATTGCCACAAGGTGGAGCCAGTATCTTTCCCTGCATTGTTTTGATTGACATGTGTCCTATTTTTGATGCAATGAAAATACTTGTTTCTTAACAAACGTAAAGTAAAGTGACTCCAGTACTTTTTGTGCCATTTTTAATGGCACAAAAAAGAGATGTAAGCATATTTTGATGAATATATCGGGATAATATCGTGAATCGTAATTATTTGGGTCTGGATAATTGTGACATGAAAGTTTCATGTCATCCGAAAAGTGTGAGTACAGTTATAGATAGATAGATAGATAGATAGATAGATAGATAGATAGATAGATAGATAGATAGATAGATAGATAGATAGATAGATAGATAGATAGATAGATAGATAGATAGATAGATAGATAGATAGATATTTGCATTTAAGATAATCTTTGAATGTAAATAAAGCATATTTCAAGTTTGTTTGTTTTTTTCTTCAGAAGCACAAATTCAAAGGCTGTGTCTTTGCAAATTGGGAGATAATCATCAATCCATAGTTGTTGAATTTAATCAAGACCCAGTTTTTGGTTTTAAGTTTGCAGATTCAAACTGCTGAATGCATCAACAGAATAGTTTATTCTCCATCTGCCATTAGCAGCTAGACTTAGTGACTGGATGTCTGTGAGACGCTGTACTAATGATTCAGCTGAGGCAGTCTTATACCATAGATTTGCCACTAACAGTTTATTCTCTGCGCGGAAAAGAGTGTTTTGGCTTGGGATGCTCGATTTTTAATGGTCCCATCTCTATTATAACAGTTATTGATCATGTGTATGAGTCAAATAAAATACTTACTACTGCTATTTATTTACTGCATTTCTCCCATGTAAACATACAGCGTATTGTACGTGTATACGCTACAGACTGTATTTTTTTTGGGACTCTTGAATATCAGTGAATTGAAAGCCTTGAAGCCAAATGCTGAATGCTGAAGCACACACATTCTGTAGATATGCGGCGTGTGTGTTTGTGTGTATGTGTGTGTGTGCGAAAAGCATGCAAGCACAACACACAATGGTTTCTCTCTGCTTTCACTTTATCACCCTCTCCCCTCTCTCTTTTTTGTCTCGGTCTCTCTGAATATTTTAGTATTGATGAGCCCATTACTGATGATAACACAGTGCAATGTCAGCATCCTCTCTCTCTCTCTCTCTCTCTCTCTCTCTCTCTCTCTCTCTCTCTCTCTCTCTCTCTCTCTCTCTCTCTCTCTCTTTCTCTCTTTCTCTCTCTCTCTCTCTCTCTCTCTCTCTCTCTCTCTCTCTCTTTCTCACATGCCCACTCATCAGGAGTCAGGTTACAACTTTGCTGCTGCTGTGTACTTCTGTGCATCTCTGTGTGTGTATGTGTGTGTGTGTGTGTGTGTGTGTGTGTGTGTGTGTGTGTGTGTGTGTGTGTGTGTGTGTGTGTGTGTGTGTGTGTGTGTGTGTGTGTGTGTGTGTCCAGAAAGAGTAATAGGGATCTGACTTCCTGGCGTCAATCCAATGAATTGCAATAAATGTTCCTGCTGAAGACCATCCACCACATGCTCGCTGGCACGTGAATACACACACGCTCGCGCACAGATTACGAGGGGCGATGCCTGTTTGCTGCTACAATGATGCAAGATGGTAACAGCAGATAAACAAACAACAACTGCATTGAATATGAACTAACCCAACTCAAAAAAGGCTGTGCAGACACATGAAGGCGCTCAGCATCAAACGCTGCAAACAGACAGTGAATAGGAGATCCAAGCTTGGACAGAATTCATGTGTGCGGTTCCTGAAACTGCAGAGCTTGGTTCATATTTCCGACGGTGAATAACTGGCTCTCAAAGTTACAACACAAGGATTCAAGACTAAAGAAAATCATCACAATGATAAAACAGCTGTTAGTGGACTAACACAACTAAGGGAGAAATAAAACATCAAAACTCTTCTTATAGATTGTATTTCCATTTGTATAAATGGTTGAATAAAATATAAAATGGAAGGCTCTGACTTTTTCTGGCTACATGGTTTTTATCAGTTTATCAAAGCTCAATCACAAAAGTGTTCATATCCCAACTGGGTGCAGCCTTGACATCTGCTTGTGTATTTTTTGACAGCATCACACCTCATCACTGATGCTAATCCTGTGAGTCAAACCGACTCCAGCTTGTGGGAAGCAGGTGAGACCAGCTGCTGAGACTAAATTGTGTGTCAGAGATCAGTGACGTCCACCTGGCAGATTCATTATTCCTCGAACAACTCTGGTCATTTTCTCCTAGGCTGGCCAACAAATACCCAAAGTAAGAAGCTTAGTCTTTTCTGACACTGGTCAGGTGAATAAAAGCCATTATCCTTCAGTGATTCCTCTTATTGGATTTAAACTAATAATGAAGGAGGGGATCAGGGGAATAAACACATTAGAGGTTTTAGAGGATTATTTGGATTGTGCAAAAAGGGGTTTGACACTTGATATCAGGAAGCCGTCCTGAATATTTTGTGCATTCTCGAGTATAATGGCATCACAATGTTGTTATCTACAAATGATCTGCTATGAGAGAGAGGAGGAGAGAACTAATAGTATTAAAAATCACACAGTATAGGCATCAAGACATGTCCAGAGGGAAACTCTCAACCATCCAGTATATGTGCAAGCTGTTTGATCTGACACACATTTTGATCACAATCGCTCAACTCTGTCTGCAGCAGATGCTTCACTTAATATGAGAGCAGGCATTGTGTGTTTACACAGCAAACTATCATTTCAAACTGGTTCAATATGAGGAGAGCTTTAGTTTATGAACTAGCATTCAACCAAACACAGAGTGTGATCCTGACATTTAAAAGTTCGTATTTCCAGACAGCTGCTGTTGGGAATGACAAACACACAAAGGGTGGAAACCAACACCACATAATATTATGCAGCACCAAACAACATCATCACAACTAATGACCTAACTGTGCTGACTAATAACCTGTATAAACTTGCATCGGATTATGATGTGTAATAATCGTGTCAGCCAACTCATCTTCATCACATTTTCATGTCTTAATCTCCTAAATGTCAACTTTTCATGAACTAAAACAAAAAAAACAGCCTGAGGGTCAAGAATGAAACAGCTTGAAGATGTTTGATGATGCATGGGCTTCAAGGGGTTTTACTAGCCTGAGAAATAGAGAAACTGCATTTACCACTGATCCTCATGTTTAACTAAGAACTTTTGATGATACAAAGAAGTCAACTTTAAGGAAGAGTTCATAAGCTGCAGCTTAAAGCTTTAATAATGATTCATAAATATAGTACTAAGGCTTTAAAGACCCGTTATAAATCATTAATAGGAACTAAACTAGTAGGATCTTCTTTTTGGCAATGAAGTAGTTGTAAATACTGGTGATAAATTCATAAATGCTTCATAAGTTGGTAATTAATTGGATCAGAGCACTATCATCATACCCTGTAAAGCTGATAAAGTCACTAAACTCTGTGTGGAGCAGCTACTGGACACACTGTGGAAACATTGTTAGTGGTGTTACAGTGTGTTTGGTGGTGAGCTAAGTTCACATGGGGTTTTTCTTTGCTGCTGTCAGGGTGGGGGGGTGGGGGGGATATAATGACACCCAGCAGGTCACACTCACACTACTACACCAGCACCACTCTGCATTTGGCTCAACGCTATAGACGCCATGTGCCTCATCCAGACATCCAGTTTGCGCGCTGTGTGTGTTAAAAAGTCTCCAGGACGCAAACACACATTGAAAAGCCAACACGCAGACTCCTCACGCACGCACTCACTCACACTGCACTTACATCTCTGAGGACGGCGGCTGGCTACGGCAGAGGAGCGCGTGTCCGCACGCTTGTCCCATGGCGCATCCTGCCTCGCGCCTCCCCGGTTAACCCAAAAGAGCTGCAGTCAGGGGGAAACCTGGCGGGTGATGGGGAAGGAAGAGAGAGAGAGAGATGGGGAGGAGGGAGGGAGGCAGCAGCTTGGTTGTCTCTCTGTCAGGCTGGGAGGGGGTGACGGAGGATAGACGATGGATGGATGGATGGATGGGTGTGTGCTCCTCTCGCTGTCTCTCTCTCCACTCTGCCCGAGTCCGCCTCTCTCCGGTCTGCCCTCCGCTGCTGTCTCCTCTCGAGCTCTGACAGCGCGTGGGGATTGGTCGGGACCCGGTAACTGATACTTTTGCTGTGGTGAGCGAGGATTTAACGACCGACGAACAGAGAGAGAGAGAGAGAGAGAGAGAGAGAGAGAGAGAGAGAGAGAGAGAGAGAGAGAGAGAGAGATTCAACTCAGGCTTTCCCCACATGCTCGCATCAACACAGACGCAGCTGATCACTACACGTCACTCCTCCCTCAGTGCTCCTACCTGCTCTCGGATTGGAAATGAAAGTTGTGAAAATGTAAAGCTTTCAAGGTGTTCCTCCACACCTCAGCTGCTTCATGTGCTCTGCTGTGTACCTGCGACAGGACAGGACGGGACGGGACTTGAACTTGTTTTCTTAGTTTCCCTTCACAAACATAGATCCTATCGGCTCAAGCTGGCAGCGTTTCATTATAAACCACATGTTGCACTTCTGTCTATCACACACACACACACACACACACACACACACACACGCACACACACACACGCACACACACACACACACACACACACACACACACACACACACACACACACACACACACACACACACACACACAGGTCTCAAGGTCCAACGCGACCCGCGATCCTCTCTGCCTTATATGGCTTTATATGGCAGTAGGAAGCAGCAGGAATTCAGAGCAATGCATAGTGAAACACAGGAACCTTGTGCAAGATGTGTGTCAAAGCCTTTAAATATCCTTCAGTGGGTTTCTAGTGACAAATGTGCTGCATGACAAGAGCCTAATAAGGATTTTGTCATAAGATTCACATATAGACTTACAAAAAAACAACACAAGATAATATTGACCCCCCCTCCTCCATGCAGGTGTTTTCAATTATAAGCCTGATTAGACCTTAAGACTGTATGAACATGTACAACCTGTGATTGATTGACATCTCTGTCATCCTCTTGTTATTTTTGTTGCATCTGTTCATCATCAGCAGCAGCAGCATCTCAGTATTATTAGTTCATGCACCTCAGGAAATTCCCATCACAGCTCCACCCAACTTCTGTTTGAGCAGAGGACGAGTCGGCTAATCAGGCATAAATGCAAACATCTGTGTAAATGTGCAGTGCCCTTATGTCATTTTGATTTAGTCCAAATCAGTCTTGTCCAATCAGTCAATGTATTAGAACATTGGCGATCAATAGACTATTACATAGTCCTGTTTTTTTAAACTTTTCATGGTACGGTTACACTATTTGCCACATTTCAATACAGATTACACCCTAAAATGTTTCTTTTAACTTTTTGTGGCCCAGTCATGTATCTCCCTGGCAGTGAGAGTTATGCTGCTACCATTTTTATTATTTGTCTGGCTTCATTTGGGGTGAAATTATAATAAAAAGTTGGCTTAAAATGGTCTAGAAAAGATTATAAAAAAGGGCACATTTCAAGTCAAACATTTGAATTTGCCATAGCAAGAAAACACAGGTGTAACTGATGTTAATGTTGGCTCCAGTTCATTGAGTCAATAAACCTTATCAGTGAGCCAACATGCACAGAAAGCAGGACCCTTGAACTGGCACACCTAAATGCAGCTATTAATGTTATTTATTACAACTTCAATGCCATGTCAAAAATACCTACATCTTTAACAACTGATTGACTTTTGCAGAAAGTGACAGAAAGACGTCTGCAGGGCTAAAAGACCTTACTGTCCATGCTGGTGGTTGTTCACTCTGATTAGTCACCTATCATAAGACTCTGCAAGTCGATTTTATAGTGTGCTAATATATATGCAAATATTAATGTGAGTTAGTTAATGGATTCAATCATGAAAAACCCCTGGAACAGCATTTAAGCCGAGCTATGCTTTTATTTCTTGTGATTTGGACTGAGTAGCTAGAATACATTTTCAAGAGTACACGTGATATGCCTTCCCAAACTAAAAATGTATTCCACTCCTTGATGAATTGTGTCTTTGTGTAACAAATGGAAACAGGAATCAAAAAATGAGGACATGACTTCGACGTCCTGGATGGTAGTTACAGGCCTGCTCAGGCTGCATTTAGACTCCAACAGAAAGTGTGTTTATCTATAATTTGTGGCATGTGGATAATCTCCATATCACTGTCTAAACAGATAAAATCTGATTTAAACCAGACTATCTCACTGTAATAGAGGAAGACCAGAAGGAGCCCAAAAATCAGATCTGTTGTGCCTGTGTAAATGTATTCCTGCGTCTCTGTCCAACCCCACAGTTCTTTATGTATCCAGATACATAGTTGTTCATTTAGATTGTGCTCAAACATCACACTCAAACTTATTTCAGAAAGGCAATTTAGTTTTTCTTGGTTTGTTGTCATGTAGGAAACCACCAGCTGCAGAAACGTGACCCTTATTTTATGAAACACTGATTTTAAAAAGTAGAGAGAGGACTAATGCGATGTGTCTGAGGAGCTGTGCAATTTTTAATGGAGGCATCTTAGGTCCCCAAGCAGGAGCTGCCAATTACAAGAGAAGACAAGACAGAGGGAGACAAAGAGAAACGGAGAATACATGGAGAGAGAAAATGAGAACAGGAGAGTGTGACAGCAGACACGAGAGGTGGGAAAGTAAGAATAATGTAGAAGTGAGGATGAAAGAAAAGAGTCTGGAGAAAAGAACTGCAGAAGTAAAAAAGAGACCACGAACCTTATTATTACCATGCCAAGTTTGCCCCCCATGTGTGTGTGTGTGTGTGTGTGTGTGTGTGTGTGTGTGTGTGTGTGTGTGTGTGTGTGTGTGTGTGTGTGTGTGTGTGTGTGTGTGTGTGTGTGTGTGTGTGTGCGCGCACGCATGTCACATCTTGTGTGTTGGCATACAGCTCTATGGTGCTCAGCTGTGCCTCAACATGTATTTGTGTGTGTGTGTTTGTCCAGCAGGACTTTGGTGCCTGAGGCCTCGGATTCAGATCTGTCAGTGTGGGCTCTAACAGACTGTCCATTGGGACTTGGGTCAAAGAAATGTCTGCAATGGACACTCATCACCAGCTGGGGAAAGTATTTATACCAGTGTTTTGTTTTGTGTTGATTTATTAAGAAATGCAGTCTTCTAGCGTCAATGAAATATTGGCAGCAACTGTTTGAGTTTCTGAACTGACTTAACTGAATAGGAAATTACCCCAATTTTATTGTGTATTTTCATGATCGTTGGGCGTTTTAACATGGGGTCTATGGGGGTTGACTCACTTTTGGAGTCAGCCTCAAGTGGCTATTCGAGGAACTGCTGCTTGGTATTTGGTCATCAAAAAAAAAAGTTATTAATTAATTAGATTGATCACTTATTATACTTTATGCTAAGGGCGGCATGAATGTCTGCACCAAAATTCAAGACAACCCATCCAATAATTGTTGAGACATTTTACTTAAAGCTACACATGTCAGCCTCATGGTGGTGAGGAGAAGTCAGGGGATCACTGTACAACATTTCACAGCAATCTATTCAATGGCTGAAAGATTATTTCCACCTGGGCCAAAGTGATGGTTCATGCCATGCTGCTGCTTGTCGTTTTCACTGTTATTTCTTCAGTTGCTTTCAATATCACAGAAACTGCAAAATCCAGGAGAGCTTGTTGGACCAAATTTTGATAGACCTTTTTCAAACATCCTGTGACCAAAAAACCAGCATGCTGTCAGTACCGGCAGAAACAAGACAAGATTAAAGTCTCTCCAGCATAGAGAGGGATCGTAAGAGGCAGCAGCTGTAATGTGACAGCAGCGTCTGACCGAAGTGCTGCAGTAAAGTGCAGTGAGGCTTGCTTTTATGGGAGTGGGGAAATTCCTGTTGTTCCAGTTTGTACTCAAACACAGAGCAGAGCTGCTAAAGCTGTAAATAAAATGATGAAGCGACGAGTGAAGCAGTCAGATACCCATTAATGTGACCCTGAACAGTGTCCTCATTAAAACCTGATTTGTTTGTTACATAAGACTAAAATTAGAGACGCTGCAATGAAATCCCCCCAAGCCCAAATCAAATGTGTTGAAAGTGCAAAGTAGTGAAATATATTGTTTTAATCCAGCAATAAAAGACCAGATGCAGTGTGAGATGTGCTTCATTTTATGGCTCAGATGGATCAATATCACAGCCGGGTTCAACGCTTGTCTCTCGTGTCCCACAGCAAGGTCTAATCAAGATGTGTGGATCAGATAAGGTCAAGACAACAGCGAGTCCAGACATCTCCCATGACATCAATGCAGAAGTTTAGTGACCATGAAACAAAAAATCCCTCTTTCTGTGATTCAACAAAGCCGTGCAGCGAGAAAGAAACAGTGTCACGCAACAGTCGATTAAGTTCCCAGGAGTGTTGCTCCTGCCGTCAGCTCCTTGAGTTGATTACATCAGAAGTTGATTAGACCTTCTGTCCTCCTCAACCCAGAGTGTTTACTGACATTTATAGGCAGCCAGATCTACCAGTCATGAAAACTTCCTTGAATCTGAAAGCGCCGACTGAACGGATGCTTAATTATTTATGATTCTTTCCCTGCCCGTGGCTTGACTGGTAAATAGCTCTCTGTTGAGCCATAATATCAGTGGTGGTGCTATCTTCCAACAGGCCGCAATACACAGATGCACTGGGAGCTATGGCGCCTGCAGCAGGCATATGGAGTGACAATATGGTTGTAAATAACATATTGGTGTATAAGGACGAAAAGAAGAGGGGTAATTAAAGAGTCTTGAAAGCTGCTGGTGAAATTCAGCCAGCCTATTTCACATGGAAAGATTTGTCCGCTCCCTTAGTTGGAACTAGTTCAAATTACACACTCTGGGGCCGAACTATGCGAGGCTGGCAAAGCTGTGGATGTTTTTTTGTGGGTATTTATTTCTTGTATCACCCTGCTTGTTTGACTTTGTCCACTTCCTTCTTCCAACAAATACACAAAGACATTTCCCTCTCCATCTTTGTGACAGTGTTAGTGCTTGATTCTGGCAGAAAAAACAAAACACAATCCTAACCAGTAAGCTACACCTTGTACAAACAGCACAAGCCTGCACCTTCTTTTCTCGCTCTGTTTTTTCACTTTGGTGTCAGGTTGGTTAACGAGACGGTAAAGAACAAGGCAGCAGCAGTTTCTGTAGTTCACTTTTTGGAGGGGAAAGAAACTAATTGTAACGAGGAGGAAGAGAAGTTCAGGAGGAGAACAATAGCACTAGTTGTTTGTTCAAATGATTAAAATGAATGGTGCAAGTGATGGCTGTGATCTCTTCGTGTTTGTGACTGAGGGTGAGAGTCCATTCATTTGCTTATTGCTGAAGCTTTCAACCATGAATGGAGTAGGTTGGGATATTTGTAGGGCATACATGATTCTTTGACAACACAAACAATGGTTTTGGAAATGAAGGCTTCTTTTAATTGTGCATTTTTAAATCAACAATGGATCACACGACTACTTGTATGTGAAATGTGTAGTTTGTAGTGATGAACCAAGTCAGAATCATCACCACACTCTTGCAGTTCCCCTTTGACTCTATAGAGCTTTATAGCATCTTTCCACTAATAGTTTCCATTTCCTGGCCCGCAACTTTACTGTTTTGGTTCACTCTCACCGCTCTCATTGCTTCATTTTCAGCCACAGCAGGCAGCTGTTTTTTTCTGTAAAAAAGCTCCATTAAGCACACACTACACATTACCTCCCCAGCACCAAATGATCCGACTGCTAGCTGGTCAACATAATGGAGCGTTTAGCAGATTAAGAGCCAGGTATGTTCTGCAGGAGTTGGTGATGACCAAATCAGAGCTAAAAACAATGAATATGGGACTTTAACTGGAAACATGACTCCTCATAAATGCTAATGTTGCTCTGTATCTGTTGTCACACCATAAAACATAATGAGATTTTTAACAGTGATTTGCAACAGCTTTGGAAAGTGGCATGTTATGCTTCAGTGTGTTGTTCTGAAGTGCAGGTACAAATGATGGATGTGGATGTTGGTTGTTTAATTAGGAAGACCTGATGGGAAATCATGTCAGCTGTGTGTTTACAGCTTGTTTGCCCCCAAGTGGCCCAAAAACAAATCAGTTATAACAGTCAATGAGTCGGTTTAGTTGCATAAATTTTACCATGTTTGTGTAAAAAAGGATAAAAGTAATATTTAAAACTATTGCATGGGGTCGATTTATATTGGACTGAAACATAAACAATCTGAACTTTAGGACTTGCTGGAAATAAATCAACAAGAAAATCAGCTTGTGTTGAGCACACAATGCTTCACATTTCGTTTCAGACATTTCTCACTCCTATCAATCCCTTCTTATCTTAATCCCTTCCCTTATCTGTTTGTGCTCCCTTCCCTATTTCCCTCCATACCTCCTCCCTTCATCCCTGCTGCGCTTGCTTTAATACCTTCCTGTAACACACCATCCCATGCTCCTTCCTCCTTTACTTCCTTCCTCCTCCTTCTTCCTTTTTCCATTCCTCCATTCTGCCATTCGCACCACATAAAAAAGCGTCTTCTTACTGCTATCCAAACACGGAATTAACTGGAAACCCTGCAGGCTCTGCCATCTTCACTTGATCTGACGTTGGTTTATCACAAAAAATTGTAACCCAGTGTTATCCTCAGCCCAGGGCAGAGTTTTCCCAAAACTAATTAAGCCCCATCTCAAAGTGCTCATCCACCACATTTGGATTACCTTGCTCCACTTCAGGGCCAGCTAGCTCAGGGCTAAATACACTGTCAGTCACCTTGAATGTGCTTGTGTAAAATAGTTCAGATAGCTTGGCTACAGTGCTTTTAAATTACAGTAAATTATTTCAAATTAATTTCATCAGCCTCCATAATGAACAGTGACTTTAAGCTCCTGTTTTAAGGTATGGGTTGACTTTTGAAAATACATCCATGTTTATTTGTGGCAGTCCCATTCTGACTGTACTGTAGGCATGTTCACAGTTTGTACTGCGCGTGCATATTCCTTCCTTCGTATTTTAATATGATCTTCAGCTGCACTGACATTACTCTGCCCCCTCCAACTACGCTGCAGAACACTGAGTTAATTATGTTATATCAGGAGATACAGGGGGAAACAACACTGAGAAAAGTAATGCCCGACGCAACATTATACAACTCCTGTGAACTGCTTTCTGTGTGCATATTTTAATAATTTCAAAAGCCAGGCTGCTTTTGATGCATAACTTATTATCGCACCAGAAAGGGCTTAAAAAAAGTTTCATTGCAAATCAAGCCTCAGAACTTGTAAACTGTGCTAAATTAAGGCACAAAGCAGGTCAATACAGATTATTATTATTATCATTTATGTAGGTACGTGTGTTTTTTCATTGTCAGATTATTGATGCAAACCACTTTTTCCTATAATATCACTGGATGGGAAGATTTGAGTCAAATACAGCAGTAAGGTCACAGGTTCATCCAGCAGTGAGACACTGAAGCGCCTACCTGGTCAGGACCATTAGTCACTCTGAACTGAAGAGTCTCTAAAATGTAAACTGTTGACTGACTGGTTTGTGTTGGAGTGGGGGATCTTAGGCAGCATCATACAATGAAATGTTATACAGTCCGTCATTTGAAATGGAAACTTTTCTGAGGCTATGTTGTGGAAGAAATTGCCAACATTCTCTTGACAAAACCTACAGTGTTGGGAGTTTTATGTCAGCACAAAGCCAGCTGACCACAGATAGTCATGCGCCGAGCCCGTCGCTGCCACAAATCCTCGTCGTGGGTGTTAACATTCATTTCCACAGCAGAGAGGTTCATCCTTTTATACTCTGCCTCTGTCACATGAGCGGCTCTTCTTTTTTTTTTTGGGCTCAGCCAGAGGCACTGCAGCACATATTGCCCTGGGCTTTAACATATTATCAGTGGAATCGTTTGAACCCTTTAGGGGGTGAAACACAAAAGCCGAGCCATCACTGGGAACAGACAGCCTTGCTTTAAAGTTGATTTAATTATGACTCTACATTGCCCTCGATGGACTGAGCAGGTTTAGCCTCTGACAGACATTCAAGAGCCTCGGGTGGTTTTTTACAAATGCCTAGAAGACAGACAAAAAAGGGGGACTTGAAAAATGACTTTACTCTCTCCAGGCCTACGCAGTAGTAATTTGTGGTTTGTGTGTAATTGTGTGTGTGTGTGTGTGTGTGTGTGTGTGTGTGTGTGTGTGTGTGTGTGTGTGTGTGTGTGTGTGTGTGTGTGTGTGTGTGTGTGTGTGTGTGTGTGTGTAAGAGGGCGAATGAGTATGACTGCTCCATCAGCTGGGAGTTATGGTCACTCTGGCCTGTCATAATATCCTCTCTGACTGCATGCCCTCAGACTGTCATTCCCACTGAGTTTGGTGTGTGTGTGTGTGTGTGTGTGTGTGTGTGTGTGTGTGTGTGTGTGTGTGTGTGTGTGTGTGTGTGTTTGTGTGTGTGTGACAGGGGGAGCCAGATGGCTGCTGGCTGACTTAGCAGCATGAATTAAAGGAAATCATATGAGACAGTTGTGCTTATCTTTCCATTAATACACTTCAAAAAGAGGTGCCTGATACTGCTGCCCTCTATTCACACACACACATACTGTACACACACACACACACACGCACACACACAAGTGACCTGCATGTACAGCCTGTGTTATGAGGGCTTTACAGGTTTAAGTCTTCTTATAGAGACAGCGGAGAGATGACAAGAATTAAGGAGAGAGAGTGAAATGTGGTGTTTCCTGTGTCATGCTTCACAATCTTGTTTCTATGCTCATTCATGAATGTCCTGTTAATGCTTGATGAATGCCATTAAGCCAAACTAATATGATTAGATTATCAAAATTATGTATGTAAACATGTAACAGAACTAATGATGTTCCTCCCTGTTCTCATCATTGCTTTGATGGCACATTTTGATACGTGTTTAACCCCGTCAGTCCAAGCAGAGCACCTTCGTCACATTCAATGTTTAAGTCAGATTTTCTGTTCTGCAGCTGCAGCCTCGCTGGTTCTTCTCCACTGAGTCCACTCCAACTGAACTCCGTCTTCAGTCAACAGCTCTCTTTGGCCGCCACCATGACAAGCACCGACCACCTTCTGGCCGCAGAGTTATGCAGCCGCTTGCACAGCAGAGGTTTTGAACAGGGTCCGAATCCAATGTCATTAAGTTTTCTGGGAGATAAAAGCATTCTGGGCAGAGCACTCTTGGTATCCGCTGCAAACCCCCACAAAGTTTGGGCCTGCTGGGCCTGTCAGACAGCCTCCCAAAAACCTGATCCAACTCATCCGTTGACAGTCCAGTCCCTGTTTCACCTGCATGTCCAGAACAATCTGTGTGACTGCAGACAGATAAAATCATTTATTGAACTTTGGCTCAGTGTGCTCTGGTACAATGAACAGTCTAGAGATGTCTTGGTTTTACAACATCATTTGTTATCGTTAATCTGTGGCTAAAACTGGAACAGAATATTTCAAACAGAAAGTCATACTGGAATCTGTTCTGTGTATTCAAAACTGCTTCAGTATTCAATGCGTATGCTCACACACAGCCTGTGTTTTCCTGTCAGCAACATACAGTCACATTAAAGAGAACCTTAACTTCCCTGTAAAGTTTAAAGGATTAGTTTAATAACTTGAGAATGGTTAGATATCACTATTTCTGTCTATGCCTTAAGTATGTAAGTCTTGTTGTTTAAAGTTGCCAGGCAACCAGTGGAGATGCTGCACAGAAGCATTGAACTAATGTGATAATCATTCATTTGTCCTTACACAACAAAATGTCTTTTCACAGTAGTGTTTGTGTACAAATTAAACAAATCTAGTCTTAATTTGTGCACTTTAAAGTTGTTGGAAGGTGTATTTTTTAACTTTGAATTAGAAGGCATAGATTAGTATCAATCTTCTCATCTAACTCTCGGAAAGTGGGAATTGCAAATAAGTGCATTCCCCAAAATATCAGGTTAGTTCTTATACTGTGCAGGAGCCAATTTCACTCATAATGTTAATCACAGTGGACAGCTCCTGAATAGGAGAGAGCCTAACTTAACGAGTTGTACTTGTTAACCTCACACACAACTCGATAGTATTCTTCATGCTCTAAGAACCAATTTCTTTGCTGAGGCCTAAATCTATCACTAAATCTTGCTTTGTCTACATTTACATATTACTGATTCAGCAATTTAGTCTCTTCCGTATTTTACTTTTCCTTCAATCCCATGTATCATCTGTATCAAATAATAAAAGTGAGGATTATCCTTTAAGTGCAAGGCAACATGCATAAGCACACAACACAGACACTCAGGCATCAGACTCTCACACAGATGGTGGCATTTGTTGGAAGCAGCGGATAAGTTTCTACAGCTTAGCAGCAGCCTGGTGCGTCATTCAGCTGCACACTGTAGCGTATGTACACGCACACACCCGGCACACGCACAGTGAAATGAATAATGAAGCTGGAAGAGAGAAGGATGAGTGTGATTTTGCAGAGGAGAGAGAAATGAAGAGAGAAAAGAGGATTATGCTACAACGTCAAAAGTTCTGTGCACATTAAAAAACTGGCGGTGAAGTTTGGAGAATCATAATAGGAATTACTGCAGCTGGTGTGTGTGTGAGTGTGTGTGTGTGTGTGTGTGTGTGTGTGTGTGTGTGTGTGTGTGTGTGTGCGTGTGCGTGTGCGTGTGTGTGTGTGTATGTGTGTGCATGTGTGCGTGTGCATGTGACTTATTTTCGGCCCCTGTAAATTGTATTTTTGATAACATTCTCTTCCCCTTTTACTGTGTGCAGAGTTGAGCCCTTTTTCCCAAACAGCTTACATAACTCAGAGAGCATAACCCAGGACTAGACACACACACACACACACACACACACACACACACACACACACACACACACACACACACACACACACACACACACAGGAGAAGACCCTGTGGGAACATCATCTGCACAGTCGCTCTATTTTCCCAGCGCCCATGCTGCTTTGTGCTCAGAGGGGTGATCCTAACTGTGGACATATGATGCATGAAGGCCCCTTTTGTCTGTGCCTCTTAATGTCTTATTTTATTTTTGCAGCACCGTAGCTTGGCAACCGTTACAATGCTATCTCTGGTTATAATAATGCAATACACACAGGTGTGCATGAACATACAGATAGAGAGCGATAGCCGCAGATAAAGCCATGGCTTGGTTTTTCACTCTGTATGAGAAGTTTCTTTAATATTGTAGGAATGTGCAGGAATTTGTACTATAATTGTGACATAACGCCGCTAACAAATTCATTCACCTCTAGACTAATACTGTCCATACTATCCATGCACATTAAAAAAGAACTTTGAACTGAGACTGCATTTGTACATCACACAGTAACTCCTTCCCTACAAAAAGCATCTGAAAGTCATATTTTCACATATTAAAGTTTCAAATGTGACTGCTAACAACTTGTAAAAAGTCATTTTATATGCGATAAATTCTCATAAAACTGACAGTTAATTATTGTGACTTCACACGTTAACTGTCCCAGAAACACTCAAGCCTAGAAGTGATTTATGTGTTTTTGTGAGGTTTGAATCCTGATTTACAAGATGTTTTAAAAGGCCAAACCGCTTCATCAGAGGGAAATATTCTAGCTGTTCTGAGCATCATCTTATGCGCATTTCTCTGAAAAATGAGCCTGACATGATTAGTTTCTTGGAAAGCTCTGACTAGACTTTAAAATGAAGTTTGAACATAGTTTTTGCATACAGTTTGCTGTGACAATGGCTGTGCTGGAGTAGAGCAAAGAGGGGATTAAGACATCAGCGAAATACACAAACACACTGTAATGTGTTGTCAGTGTGTCCGAGGGAGCAAAAAAAAAAACAGGAAATAATAGAAGGAGATAAAAAAGATGAGAAAAAAATATAGATTTACTGTCAAAATGTTTAAAGAGATTAATTTTATGTGTGCCACTGAGTCAGGAGAGAACTGTGCTTACTGGCATACAGATGACGCCACTGCTGGCTACAGCTGCCTTTACAATATAACACTGTGACATCATCAGCCTTGTGGCGCTGTGTGTCAGTGTGTGTGTGTGTGTGTGTGTGTGTGTGTGTGTGTGTGTGTGTGTGTGTGTGTGTGTGTGTGTGTGTGTGTGTGTGTGTGTGAGAGTGTGTGTGTGTTAGTGTTAGTGTGGTTTCATCACGTCAATCAGGCTTAATTAAACTGTACAGTGATTAAGGGGCAAATTCCTCAGTCTGTCGGCTTCTGCACAACCCGTCTCCCTCTAACTCATACATTTGAAAACACACACACACGCACACAAACACACACGCTTGCACGCACGCACACACAAACAAACAGTGACTACTGGTGCACTAGCCCACAGCATCTTTAGATTGACTAATCTACTATTAGCAGTTGTCTTCCAGGCCCTCCCTTCCTTTATCCTCCTCCCTTCCCTATCATCCTTCTCACCACTCCCTTCCTCTTCCTTTCCTTCTTCTCTCTTCCTTTCCTTCTTCTGCTCCGTCATTGACTTAATCTCAAAGGGTTTTCCTGATTGTTGGCTTTGTTTAGCATATTAAATATATATATATATATATCTTGGGAGTATATTGCTTCAGCTGTCTTTGACCTTCTTTCCAGGCTCTTCTTCTTTCTTTTACTATCTTCTCCCTTTCTCCATATTCATCACCTCTTTTCCACTGGGTCTTCATTTCAACCCTTTTACCATACATTTTCATGTTTTCTTTTTCAGTCATCCTCTGCCTTCCCTTGACCATCTCTCATCCCTCTACACCTCTCGATTTTTTCTCTCTCTGTTTCTTTCCTCTTTCTGTAGTTCCTTCTCTCCCTCCTCCTTCCCCCCCTCCGCTAGCACCACCTCCTCCTGAGGCCCTCCATGGTGATTGTATCTGTGAGATAAGCTGGGTGTCAGACACGAAATGTTCTCCAATTTCTCTGCGTCTGCTGCTGGTGAGAAATGGGCAGACTAGAAGATAAAGGGGGGGGGGGGGGGGGTTTGAGATGGAGGAGATTCAAAAACAGACAGGTGTATGGGAAGACAATGGGGCAGATATGAGAAAAACATATGATGGAAAAATACAGAAAGGCATTTATATTGTTCTTCATTAGCTTGTAGTTGAGTCAAACAGCAGAATACATTTAAAGAGTAGTTGTTTTTTTTGGAAATCTGCTTATTTGCTTTCTTGCTGAGAGTTTGATTAGATGATGTATGATACCACTCTCATGTCTGTGATGTAAATGTGTTGCTTGAACTATAGCAGCTGGTTCGATTGGCTTAGCTCAGCTTTTGGAAATAGGGATAAACATTTGGCATGAATCTGCCTCCAAGTACTGACCAATAATGGTAAAATTATAGTTTTTTACATTTTGGCTTTTTGACCAGATGTAAATATTGAGCTGTAACATGATAGTGAGGTTTACATTTTGACCAAGCAGCAACTACCACAGCTTGAGGCTAGATGATGGCTCCAATTGACTCCCATTTAAAAAAATCGGTCTCAGTCGTCTTAATCCCTAAATTTAGGCCTTTTAAAAATGTGTGCTGGTGGTCGTTTTGGAAACTATTGCTTCATTCATAAGATTAGCTTTAATGTCTGCCATGTGGGCGTTGATTGACAGCTGTGATTGACAGTTGGTTCACCTGCAGCTCTAAGTTATTGTCCCACTATTTAAATAAGTTTCCTGTTTCTTGATTATGTTTCCTGCCTAAATAAGGACCTTCAGGTGGAAAAGATTGCACCCATCATAAGCAGCAACTTCAGGAGGTGCTTTCCATTTGGCTAACGTGTCTCCTCGCCTCCCTCACTTGCATCTTTTCCTTATGTTTCGTGACATTTTTAAGGAGACAATACCTACTTATGTTGCAGGGGAGACCGGTGGGCTTTTGTAACATCTCAAATTGCATCAATCAGAGACAAGGCAGACCCATAAAACTCATTATATACATAGTCTGGCATGATCAAGCTCTGCCTGCCAACGGACAAACTGATGTCAAATCTTTTTCTGCCAAGACTCATTTTATTACACACAGAATTTTCCTCTTAGTGTCTTATCCGTCTTATCTGTCTCATCTTAACTACAAGTGTCAGATGTTAGCTTTGTTGTTTCCAGCCAGAAGAGCTGCTTGTGTCACGGCCAAAACGGTTTGAGACAATTTTAACACCGTGTTACAATTCACCCTGACATCATCAAAATGGTGTCCAGCTTAATAACCAAGCACAGATGGTAGCAAAATAAGAGAATATGAGTTACTCCATTTGTAACTCTGACTGTGTTCTCATTATGTCAGTTGTCAGTTTCAAGTTGTGGGTTTTTTTTTTAGTAATTGGTTTGTGACTCACTTCATTTCGTTGTCAGACACACTGACTTTTAAAAGTAGATGAGGGGGGAAACCATTTCTTGTGTAATGCTGTTTCTTTTGCTTAAATTGATTTTTATATTTGTATAGTTAATTAAACCATGCAGACATTGCACCTCGGTACGTCCATACATGCTTTGGATAGAGCTGTTTTCTCTTGTTTCCAGTCTTTGTACAAAGCAAAACCAACCATCTACTGCCTGTAGCTTCATATATTAATTCAAGAATAAACTATCCATGGAATTGTTGATATTGAAAGGTCAGGGGTGCAAGCAAGCAAGAAAGCACATGAGAAGATGGAGCGCAGACAGACATAATACCATCATAACCAAAAATAGCCCGAACACCAAACCCCTGAAAGTGATATTTGGCTCCTGTACCTCTCAGATAGACAGTCGTTGTCTGATTGATTGTGCAGAAAGGAGAAGAGGAGAGTGGTTGCCATGGGGACAGGGAAAAGGGCCTTTTTCCCTTTTTTTCCTTTTTCTCCAAGGACCAGTATTTGGTGGTAAACTTGAAGGGAGGGGCTGGAGAGGGCTAATCAGACGCAATGAAGCACGATAGCTTTAGCAGAAGTAAAGAAGTGCTGCAGGACTCAGGAAGTCTGTGTGTGTGTGTGTGTGTGTGTGTGTGTGTGTGTGTGTGTGTGTGTGTGTGTGTGTGTGTGTGTGTGTGTGTGTGTGTGTGTGTGTGTGTGTGTGTGTTTTCCAGTCAGCTGCAGGTGACTCAACACAAGGTGTTAATGAAATGTATGAAAGGAAACTGTTCCGATGAACTGCATCCAGCTGAGAGATGCGCTGCAGAGCCCACAAGTTCACTTAAACTCAATTTTCATTTTTTTTGCAGCCGCAGCCTGCAGGAGGGGCTTCGGGGATAATGCGAGCTACACACACAGACACACACACACCTGGGAGCTGAAAACAACAACAGAGGGTTTCAGAGTTTAATAAGGACTGCAGCGTTGTGTTCTTCTTATTTTAGTGTCAAAGGAAAAAAACACACTTGCGTCACTTCATGCCTCACATTGTAACTGTTATGCATTTGTCAAGCTTCTTTAAGATTTCAAAGATGTTGTGCAGTTTGTACTCTATATCTCTCTGTAGTAGTCAGCGAGCACACAGGGGTTGCTGCTCAGAGACCTGAAATTACCGGAAATATTGGCTATTCTGAGATTCTGGGTTCATCTGCAACATTTCCACATCAGATGCTGCACGTGGATGAAAAACTCAAACACATATTTACAGCCTCTGAATGAACTATCTTGTTTTATTTAAAGCCACGTTACAGACTATGGTCATCACTAGTGGAGGGTCGTCACCTGAACCTGCCAGACTACATAAACTGGCTCATGTGTCTCTCCCTTTACTACAGCCGTCATCCTCTCTGCATCACCTTTTTCTTACCTTTCACCTGCAACACCTCCACAGCACATCACCCACACATGCATGCATTGCTTGTCATGGCCCGATGATGCTGACCTACACAGTTTAGTTTTGATAAAAAGAGAAAAAACTGTGAACCTGCCCTTTAATAAGAATGCAATTATAAGTTATTAGTCCATGATTACAGTCTTATTTAGTCATATCAAGTGGATATCTGCCACATTTACATTTACAGTCTTTTTAGCATCAAATTCCCTCTTTGTGTTTCCTCCAACAGTGTTTTCCTGTTGAGCAGTGGTGGAAGTATAATAACTTTGACTTTGGCACTAAACATTTCTGTAACGTTGAAAGATATCTACTTGATTTGACTCATTTTGACAGCTGAAGCTCATATTATCTTTTAAATACAAACACAGAGGGATGATTATAGATTTTGTCTCCATTATGAAGGGATCTTTTAATGGTAATCATGAACAGGCGGAATGATTACAGCAAGAAAATCATGTGTTAAAGTTCATTTGGGAAATTTTGAATCTGTCCTTTAAAGTACTCAGAGGAATTAAGATTTGATCATTCAATGTAATAAAAAGCTCCAGAGTCGCTACTACAGTAAATAGACTGTGTGGTTTTAACATCTATGACCTAGGAATGCTTAATCATAACTTTGGCTTACTGTAAAATTCTAAGTTTCAAAGTCAACTCTTGACTTTGCAAAAACAGCATTTTTTTTTAAAATCTGTTTATTTGATGACTGGACACTTTGATGTGTGTTTATCTATAATTATTCATGACTGTTGAGCATCCTGGTCATCCTGGACACACACACATAAACACAATGTTCCTCATTCAGCTGCAACCAGAAACCTTTGTTACCTGCCTGTGTCACTTTGTCTAACTATCCACTCAGAATAAAAAAGTAGATATGAGCTGTGATGACAGGAAATGATAACTCAACAACTTTGTCATTTTAATCCATTTCGGATTCATTTAGATCCTAGTATCAACAATATAGTGTAGACATGCTGCAGGCTAACGGTGTGTTTGGAGGGTAAACATGTTCAATTCAAATCATGATCTGCTGCATCAGTAATTAAATCTTATTTAAACATAATTTGGCTCGTTTGTGGATTTTGTTGACTAGCTGCAGAGTCTCTCGGGGATGAACTCGCTCCTCTCTCATCTCTCCAGTGGCTGCTGTTATCTCTTCTCACCATCAGGATTTATCTTATTAAGATGTTCTCTCTGGTACTGACAGCAGCAGCAGCCCAAAAAAAAAATGTCTCCTGTACCTTAGGAAGGTAGGGGGAGGAAAGAAAGAGAGAAGGAGGGAGGGAGGAAAGAAGGAATAGAGGAAGGAAAGAAAGGAGCGAAGGAAGGAAGGAGGGAAGGAAAGAAGGAGGGAGGGAGGAAGGACAGAAGGAAGGAAGGAAGGGAGGAAAGAAGGAACAGTCAAAACAGACGGGGTCAATTTGACCCGGGAGGACGTTAGAAAAGTTCTATGTCGCTTTTACAGGAGATTTTATTTTCAATTGCTCCACAAGGTCTCTCAATGTTTCTGCATGAGCTACTAAAATAAGTTCTGAGTGGCTCAGACTTTTCTAATCCCTCACGTATCATTATCTTAATCTACATTACAAGTTATTCAAGGATCCAGTACATGATAAAAGAACAGAAAGCTTAGCAGAAAGTCGACGCACGTCTCCTCAGTCTCCCTGACAGCACAACACCACCTGCACAGTCTATTAATCTAACAGATAAAAGAGGTGATATAGTAAGTAAGTGTAACATTAAATGAAATACAATATGACCTCTTGACAGCAGAGCTTTTTATAGTCAAAAAGCAGCAACCGACCGACACCTTTGATGTGATCGCTGCTTACTTGCTTGCTCGGTTTCCTTGAAAACAAAACAGAAGATGAAGGCTTCGGAGGCAGAAATGATTTTGTGGGGATGAAAAAAAAACCGCATTGTGAATATAAAGTGAACAAACAGGTTCAATCGATTGCACTTGTAAAAGCCTGACTAAAGCTCATCAGCGGTGGATTTGGAAAGTTTTCACACCGACGAGGCAGCAGGTTCTGGCAAGGTGAGCGAGTTCAGAGAGCAGGGTAATTATCCAGATCTGGACTGATGCCTCATGCAGGTAAACACTGCAGGTGAATGAAGAAGGTGCAATGAAGGACACTAAGCATGGTGCCTAAATGTGTGTGCAGGTTAAAAAACCATGAAGGATTAATGAGCTATGAAAACAATTATGAGAGAAAGTGTTTCACATCATTGGGCACAGAGAGAAATTAAACTAAGAGAGTGGTCAGTATAAGAATAAAATCTTTAAAATGACATGTGATGGTGTAAATACTGAGCTGAAGTATGTTGCTTCAGGCATGAGTCCAGCAAACGCATCAGCCTGCTTGCCAGAAAGAAAGAGACGACCATTTGTGGAGCCATTTATCCCATTTCATTCCCTTTTAAAGCTGCGTGTGGGTCCATTTTTGAAATTCTAAAAACGGAGTTGATTTGCTATTCACATCAACAGTGGATGAAGTGCACAGGCAATTTCCAAACATATCTTGAAATAAATTAACCCAAATTCAAAGTGGCAAGTCTAGTGAACATTTACCGGCTCTATCGGATCCCACAAAGATTTACTCCCTGATTAAATAACAGTACTCGCGGCCAAAACACCCTCAAACCCCATTACGTTTTTTCCCAGCTCAGTTTAAAAACTGAACCTGCCACACAGTTGAGTTTTAAAATGCAGCAAGCATGGAATAAAAAGAGATAACGCACTAAAATTGATGATGTCAAGTGCTGTATTTGCTGCTGTGCTGTCCAGTTTGAATTTTTTATCTCTTGCTTAAACTTGTGATTAGAATATAGTGAATGGAAAGTGACAATTTTAATGCAATGCAAATGGAACTGATATAAAACCAATTATCTTTCTCATTGATATTCAGTTTTATGTTGATGCCTCTAATTTACTTTAATTGTCTGTGTTGTGACTGGTCATTTCAATACTTGTATTTATCTAATTATATCATTATAATGATTGAATGTATCATGATTGAATGTATTTTACAGGGGTTTCTATTTCTTATATTGTATTAAGTTCTTGACATGGGTGGGACATAAGATACAAACCACACAGATGGGCTTTAGCTCAGCTGATTAGAGGACATTTGTTAACAGAAATTATGTCACTATAGATTAAAATCCTCACAGGTCATTTGTTGCTGCCTCTTTCAGGCCTGAACTTCACATTAAAGAAGCTCCGCAAGTTCTCTAATGCAGCCCAACATGCAGTGAAAGCCAATTTTAAGCGCCACTCTCTCACGCTGTTCTTCTTGTGTGCTCTGAGTGGGAAAGAAGGAAAAGGTGCATGTCCAGATATCTGTGGGATGCTGTTGTCCCTCACGTTGTGTTTGCCTGTTTCAGGATTGGTGCCACACTGTGCTTAATGAACATTTACATTTTTTATGTTTGGTAGCTGGCAGGTGGGCTGGCAGGTCCTAGCAGTTGGTGCACCAAGCTTCCCTGTAGGTCGACCCCCGAAGCTCATTCCTTCAATTTTAACTGTATCAACGTATTCCACTCATGCCCCTTCCTCTGAACCACACTCATCTTCATCCTTCTGCTTTTATGCAACTACTGCTATGACCTATATAAAGGCCATTTTAATGTGCGTGTGTGTATATTTAAGCATGTTCTTGTGTGTGTGTCTTCCCCGGTGGGCCTCCTGTGTCTGTGTGTGTGTGTGTGTGTGTGTGTGTGTGTGTGTGTGTGTTGAATGGTATAGTGAAGGTCTACTATGCGAGTCGCTCCCGGGGCTCTCCGGTGTGTGTCTCGAGGTACAGAGTGACCCTGATGTGTCAGCTCTGCTTAGAAGAAAGAACGGAGAGCTGGTGGACACCATGACTCACTAAAACACACAAACACACACAAGTTTGCTTAGCTATCCTTGTTAGGACATTGCATTGACTTTCATTCATTGTAGAGAGCCTAACCCAAACCCATAACCAATTCATGCCTAACACACCTCACCATGACCTCAGAAATGTTTTGCCTCTTAAGGACCAGGCTTTGGTCCTCATGGAGACTACTGGTACCAGAAAAAGTCCCTAAGAGGTGACAAAAACTTACACATACACACACACAGGAAACCTCCTCAAGGCTCTCCCTATGATCACCACATCCACCCACACCCTCCTGACATTTTTCCTCTGAGCACATCTATAGGCTTCCATGTTCATGGCTGCAGTGTGACATTGTCATGAAACCCGCCGGCCAAGGAAAAGTTTCTGTCCATATACATTTGTGTTTCCTGTTTATGTACACATGGCTGCAAACATGTACACATTACATGTTGTACCCTGTAGGGCAGATATGAGTTTGGTTGTGTTTGTACATTCATTTCATAAAAAGCAGTGAAGAAAAACAAGTAGATTACCATGAGGATGAGGCAGAGCTGCAGGACTTCAACCTTTTTTTTCTGAGAGTTAAAAGGACTATGTTGTATAATAACACGCATGTTCAGATACACACAACACACCTAGCTGAATGTGTTTATTAGAGTTTCAGAGATGCAAAAAAAAATCAGTAAAATGCAGAGTAAGAACAGAGACAGTAGAGAAAACATACACTGCTTATGTAAAATATTCATCACCACCACTTGTTGGACTTTTTATATTTTTACTACATTGATTCACAGTGGATGTAATTAGTAGACTTTTTGGCCATGATCAACAGAAAAAGCCCTCTACAAATAAATTAGTGATAAAACGTATTCGTCTACTTTTATCACGGCTGCAGGCGGAAGAGGCATAATAAGTTAAATAGAGATCATGAATCATTTTAAGTTAAACACACTTGAATCAAAAGCATTCAGTGAGAAGTTTTAAAAAAAGAACCAAATCGGGGAAATCGTACAAGACAATTTCCAAGAAACCACATCTACCTGTGAGTGTCGTTATTGTCCAGCTTTATAAAGAGATAACCCCAAAACAGAGTGAGAGGAACACTGAAGGAGCTACAGAAGGGGTGTTGAAGACAGTTTAATGCTATGATGAGCTTCTTGACGTTAAGTGGATGTTAAATGTACGCAAACAACTTAAATTTTTTTTTTTTGTAAGCCTTTTTCTAATTGTCAGCATCAAGAAAATACTACAAACTGTACATCCACTGTGATTAATGCTGTAAAATGATAAGAAAAAAGGTCAGAAACAGAGTATGAGTACTTTCTATAGGCACTGTAATTACAACACCACACAGTGGAGACTTCTCCCAAGTCCTGCTGAGGTCCGAGCTGTTCACACACACACACACACACACACACACACACACACACACACACACACACACACACACACACACACACACACACACACACACACACACACACACACACACACACACACACACACACACACACACACACACACACACACACACACACACACACACACACAGACACACACACACACACACCACATTTTTACAAGCACTGTGCCAAAAAGGTGTTAAGAACATTTAGCTGAACATCGTAATATCACCAGTAGATCAAATGTGTTCTACAGCACAGCATCTAGCGTACTCTGCTGTCAAAATAAATAAGAAATCTTTCTACAAGATCGCGAGATGGGGCAGTCCAGTGCAGCTGGTCTTTGACAGGTTAATACAGTTAACAGATTGTTTTTTTATGACTTTTACTTTAGACAAACATATACATTGTTTGGGCTCAAAGTAGAAAACAACGATGAAAGATGACACACTATAAACATGCTCACCAGTGTTTCAGGTAACAAAGATTAAATCCAATGCAAAGTCATTCAAAATCCACCACTCCTTAAATACTGCTGATAAATCACTGCTTGTGCACTGTGAACTGCCTCAGACTCACTTTAGTAAAAGGCCTGCAGAGATGAGGCAGTGCTGAGGACTGTAGGACAGGATGAAGAGACAGAGCTTAAACTAAGAGCAGTGGGACAGACAAGACTGCTGATAAGGTCAACACATTGTTTTCAATATGTAAACTCGATATGCAAATTGACCTACCTAACGTGGGAATAAAAGATAATGATAAAGTAAGTACGTCACTTATTTTATCACATCTTATGACAAACTATTGGCAAAAGAAGCCATATTGCGTCGTGACCTGTGACTTTCTTCTATTTCATTAAAGAAAAGTAATGTTTTTCAGCACATGCCTCTCCTTCATCCACTTCTCAAAAGACACACGTACAACTTGTCCACACACATATTCACAAACATACTGTATGCACAATCCGACACACTTATGCAGACAAATTAATTGACAAAATATGCAACTCTGGCCAAGGTTTTGCACAGTACAGGCAGACGACCTGCGAGGAAACAGACATTGATCCACCCCGTCAGGACACCGCCTCCTACGACATCAGCTTTGCTTACAATAGCAATTATTACATTTTGAACTGCAGGATTATCCTAACAATTCGTCTGTGAGCAACAGTATAGAAAGAGCTAAAAACGTCACAAAAATATAGATCAGAATCAGCATCAACTGCATGTCAATAAGCTTCTGTTTTCTATAAAAAAAGACTTTCTAAGCACTTAAGAGCTAGTGCCTTAGAATAACCTACGTCCTTTCTGAAAACAAACACAATATAGGATTAAACATTTCTCTGCAGCATGTTTTTCATGCTTCTGTCCCATAATGCAATGCAGTAAATACCACTGATCAATGTAACAGTGGGGTGCGGAGCCGGCGCCGAGCTGGAAGCATAAAGGAAATCTTCATGGCGATTGTAGTCCGTCAAACTGTCTCTTTCATTTTTTTATGTACATCAAGTCAAGTAAAATTCAATTGTGCAGGAAAACCAGTGTAGATTGTATTTTACATGTGATCTCGTTGTCCATTTAGTTTTTGGTCCAGTTCATGTTCAAAAGTGTCTCAGAGTCTGGTCTGTACAGCTGCAGAATGACGATGTTACTGGAATGTTGAGCGGTCGTCTGATGAGGCCGATCATCTGTCCTTTAAAAAGACGAGACATCCAGAGAGTTAGGCGTCCACATCCTAAACTTCTGACTGTATGCATATAACTCGTACAAGTTTGTATTTTCACTTAGTGAAACCAACATGCAGCCTTTATCCCTAAACCTAAAACTGGTTTCACCGCATTTTCAGACTCCCCTGGGAAGTCAAGCATGAAATTTTCCTCCAGACTACGAGTGTCTCGGAGCCATGGCAACCAGATATGAGGCTGCTCGTAAAATGTGGACTCAATAAGCAGCGGTCAAGAGGGCAGATAAACACAGATTCATAGCCTGAGATGCAGCCTGGGAGATAAACCAGCAGAGCACCTTAAACTCAGCGATAATGTTAATTTCAATGGTTAACTTATATGCTATTAAGAATCATCCGTGATAAGCCAGGATGCACTTCACTGTCTGCATGAAAACGTTGAGCTTGATGAAGCAATATTTTTCTCATATTTATACTGCCATATGACATATTTTTCTGAATGAGTTGGACATTGCATGTAGAGATTGTGAGTTTCTAACCTAAAAACTAATGTGAGGGTGAAACTGTCTTACCTTCCTTGCAGCAACCATTATCGAACATCTCTAAAGAGCTGAAAGACAAATAAACAGGTTATAATAGAGAGAGGGAGATGGACAGATGGAGAAACTGGGGGGTGAAGATTGTGATGGACTGCAAAACTGCTTCAGACCAAATGTGTCTTGAGTTGTCTCATACATACATTAAAACACAAACAGAGAAATCGTCAGAGATGCATATTTATCTTTGGACGTATCAATATGCAATGAACCTCTCTCCCACCTCCACATACACAAACATCCTGCATAAATCCAGCTTCTGCCCCATCACCAAAGCAATCACACATGCTCTCACTCTCCACAAAAAAATGTTATCAAGTCAATACACTCAAGACGAGAATCGATAATAAAAAAAACAATGTGGAAGACAAAAACACAGCAACCCTGAAATCATTGTTATTGTCAAAAGGAGTAACGGCAGACTGAGGTGAATTCGAATGTGCTGCTGCAGTCTGCTGAAATCTAATGAGAGGTATGTGACGACTACGAAAACAGGAGGAGACAACAGCATTATCATATTGTGGACATCTGGTCCCAAAGCGCCAAGACGGAGTACAGATGAATTATTTTAGATTGCTGCACTCAAGTTTTTCTATGAAAATAAGAGAACAGATGGAAGGGAGTGATGCTGATGTTGTTGAACAGGTCTAGTCTGATGTCAGTGCACTGGAAATGTAGTCCAGCAAACCTACAGCGATTAGGTTTGTCAAATTCTTGCCAAGTATACAACTCTGTGAGCTGATATGGCAGCAGTGCTGTGAAACACACGGTTAGCTGTAGTTTGCCTGCAGGCATCAATTCCCTTCAAACATGTTCTGTTGTTTCCTGGTGTGTTGAAGCGAGCTCTGGCAAAGTCTTACCAGAATAACTCATGTAGTGACTCTGATTCAAACCACTTGAAATATGAAGATGCTGCAGTCAGCTCCTCTCTACGTTGTCTGGATTCTTAAAACATTTTTAGACCCTGGCACAAATTAGTAATTTATTCTCTTCTCCTGGAATCCAAACTCATGAAAACACACACTCGTGTCTCACAGAGAAAAGCCTCTTAGTCTATTTTTGGTTTAAACCCAGAATTTAAGAATCCAGTCATGATTAAAATCAAAGATAAATCACAGAACAGAGATGATTGATCCTGCTCAGGTGTAACCCCCAACTCTTGTCCTTCAGGATGGAATATTAAAAAGAAAACTTTTGAAAGACCGTTGCATGTTTTTTTGCAAGACTGATGTAGAGTTTTTCATGCACGATCTTATATCTCAAATATTCAAACTAAGTAAAACTCTGAGTTCTGGCCTCTAAATGTAAAGTACATATAACACAACTGGTGCAAGATCTGTGCAAATCTCTTGTGATGGTGAGGATCAAAGTTGAGGGTTTGGACCACCTGTTCAGCATGAATGTCTCTGATTAGCCAGCAGCTTCAGACTGAGCTGGCTGGGTGTCCTAGATTAGTCCCATGATTGGTAGGTTGACTCACAGCAAGCGGGTCTTGGCTGAAAGCTGCTACGCTGTTCCGCATCTCATTCTCACTGCCACGCAGCGGTATCAGTGACACGTTACCATGACGAGTATCCGGCAGCACACGGCTAACCCGTGTCTGCTGGAGTCCATCCTGAGGCCAAATGTTGCCGTCATACTGTAAGAGGAGAGAGAGAGAGAGAGAGAGAGAGAGAGAGAGAGAGAGAGAGAGAGAGAGAGAGAGAGAGAGAGAGAGAGAGAGAGAGAGAGAGAGAGAGAGAGAGAGAGAGAGAGAGAGAGAGAGAGAGAGAGAGAGAGAGAGAAAGTGATATTAAAGCACTTTGACAAACAGGAGCATATAAGAGGGAACAAGCTGAATGCATGTTCACTTTGCTGTGGTTGACTAATTACAAGAGCATGACCCCTCCTCCCACATATGACCGCTATTATCACATGACCACAGTCAAGGATGAATTTTGACCATCAAACAGCAAAATGGCAAGGTTCATAATGGTTGTGTGTGTGTGTGTGTAACCGCACCTGGATACTGAGAAAGGTAGCATACCACTCCCTCATTTCTGACTGAGTGTCACAGCAGAGATACCTGCGGATAAACAGAGAGTGAGAGAAACTGTGTGATAAGAATCAGGAGGTGGTATTGTGTGTGTGTGTGTGGGGTTTAGGAAGAGAAAACAGAGTAGACACTAGACAGGGAGACATTTGGAAACTAAAGGAAATGTGGAAAAAAGGACCAGAAAAACAAGAGAAGTAGAAGAAGATATTAACTAAAATTGACATATTCTCTCTTATGACACCTGGTAGTAGTGCCAAGAGCGTCAACAGTGAATGTGATTCCTGTTTTGTTTCTTTTAAAGATGATTTTTTCAGAATGCTTTTTGCCTCTATTTGACAGCCAGTGCAGAGACAGGAAATACAGAGGGAGAAATAGAGAAAGAGAGCGAGAGGGAAGGAGGGAGGGGGTTGTATGACATGTAACACAGGTCCTGCGGCCAGGAGCTGAACCGTGGATGTCGCAGTTATGTGGTATGCGCCTTAACCATTAGGCCACCAGGGCGCCCTGTGAGTGTGATTCATAATTTAAACTCCCAACAAAGAGAAACACTGATTAGGACCTTCAGTGTTTTTGTTTGTGTGTGCATCCGTGTCCGTGATGAGTGTGTTTGTGCCTCTAATGTCTGTGTGTGTGAACGTGCATATTTTATGCCACTCACGGTACCGTCACATAGCCCTCTGAGTCATCAGCCATGCTGTGGTGCTGAATAAATAGTCTTTATTTTATACAATTAATAGTGTTATGTGCACAGATTTAGTCTAAACAATTATTCGAGCGCTCTCCGCTGAGACACAACAAAACATTGATACACGCAGAGTTCACAACAAAACAGTCCACAGAATAGAGGTCGCCACAGATGTCAGTTTAGCTACGGTCGGGAAATATCTCACACATGCCAACACACACGAAATTGGGGACACAGCTTTTGTCCCCATTCGGACAAGCCATCCCCAATTAAATGGGTCTTTGGTCTGAAATGTGTCCCAGAAAGTATGAGAAGACACACACACACACACACACACACACACACACACACACACACACACACACACACACACACACACACACACACACACACACACACACACACACACACACACACACACACACACACACACAGCTCCTCCCTCTCCCAGGTTTGCATCATTAGGGCCAACAGAGCTCATTAGTGCTAGTTGGGATTCAAAAGAGGACAGTCACTCTATTCTAGCACGCATACCTACGGTTATAATACACAGTAATCTCCTACAATGCAATTTACTTTTCTGTGCAATTAACTAGGCTGCTACTTTAGAACATTATCAACAACTAGAGATTATGGTTTCTACGAAGCTGAAGCATAAAATGTACATACAATTCTGAAAATTCATCAGTGTCCCTGATAAAATCCTGACATTAAGAAAAGTTTGTTGGCCATAGAAGCAATAACAGGATAAAACTAAATGCATCATCATCATCCGTCGTGGTGAAGAGAGAGCTGAGCCGAAAGGCGAAGCTCTCGATTTACCAGTCGATCTTCGTTCCTACCCTCACTTATGGTCATGAGCTTTGGGTAGTGACCGAAAGAACGAGATCGCGGGTACAAGCGGCCGAAATGAGCTTCCTCCGTAGGGTGGCTGGGCTCTCCCTTAGAGATAGGGTGAGAAGCTCGGCCATCCAGGAGGAGCTCGGAGTAGACCCGCTGCTCCTCCGCGTTGAGAAGAGCCAGATGAGGTGGCTCGGGCATCTAGTTAGGATGCCTCCCGGACGCCTCCCGGGTGAGGTGTTCAGGGCACGTCCCACCGGTAGGAGACCCCGGGGAAGACCCAGGACACGCTGGAGAGACTATGTCTCTCGGCTGGCCTGGGAACGCCTCGGGATCCCCCGGGAAGAGCTGGACGAAGTGGCTGGGGTGAGGGAAGTCTGGGTTTCCCTGCTTAGGCTGCTGCCCCCGCGACCCGACCCCGGATAAGCGGAAAGAAGATGGATGGATGGATGGATTCCTCCGTGTGATGTGTGATTGTTCGCACATGCCCAGAAACTGTCGCCCATTCTTTAGTTTTTTTCTCTCTCAGGTTGCTCCATGTGTTATTTGTGTTGTCCACTCACATATTTCTCTCTGAAAGTCAAAATCTAGGGCTTCAAACTGATCTCAAGGCTTCATTTGCAACATGTTTCTCTACTATTCACCTCACTATATCAAAGAGTTGTCTAATCTTAAAAAAAAAAAATGCCTACTTTTAAGTTGCTATTGAATATTTGACTTATATTGAGTGTGCTTGTTTATGCATGTATTGCTTATCTTTTAGCTCATCTATTTATCCATTTATTTATCTGTTTACATATGATTATGTTCTTTATTGTACTTCATTTGCTGATCACTGGAAATCAAGCATTGCTGCCCGCTAATTTTATTTTTGGTTCTTTTGTTATTTTAACATTCATATAACTCCATAATGGATCATTGTGTAATATAGAAATGTCTGAAGTCTAAAACCCACTGACCTCACCTACATTTTTAAATTAATGCTAATATTATATAGTATGCTCAAATGGAAAATATTACATATGAAAAAAACACAATTAGTATTTCGTTTTTTATATTAGTTGCTTTATGTACTAATGCTAATGCTATTAACATGCACATTCAGCTTGAAGAACAGTCTGACAAACATTAGATTTTTGAGGTGGATCCCTATGTGGATACAATTTAAATGTATTAATTTAGGTAGTGTACTGAGGGTTTTTTGTGTGGAAAACAGCCAAAAACTACACAATTAGAGCAGTAACAGCGAACTGAAACAAACAATCAGCTGAAAGACACTAAAAGAGCTGCAGAGCTCTGAGA